>NC_085137.1:449536475-449836475 GCF_035046485.1 Aedes albopictus
TTTATTTGAATACCATACTGGAACTGAACAATTTTTTGAATAAAGGATTTTAAGATAAAACAGACATTTCGATCGATGGTTTAGTGAAGTTGCAATCGCAGTAATTGATTTAGATTCTCTTGTACTTTTGACACTACTTATTTTTTGAAAGCACTAATCTTGATGAATAGCATTTGCATTCGTATTAAGCAGGTGGCACAAATTCGTGGGTATCAGGTATCAGAAGGCCGGCTCCAGAGGTACGTTATCCTCCATTTGGGACATTTGTGCCATCGCCATACATATGAGCCTATTTCATCATTTACCTGAGGGAGAATGGGACAAGGGATGGGAATTGGGAAAAGGAAAGGTGAAAGGGGTGCCCTAGAAGAGGGAATGAACGCATAAGCGCAATGAGAGCTCATAGCCCATACCACAACGGGTTTAATCAGTGCCCTGACAAGGACACTATAAAACGCATATGCGTAAAGAGAGCCTATAGCTCATTGGAGGTAGCTTGTGACGCCATGCCACTTTCAATATGACATTGAAAGGCACGTCATCGAAAGCATCCTAAATATTGAAGAAATCACCCAAGCAAAAACTACGTTTGAGCGAGTACTTTCTTGAAAACGTATACAACTTCCTGTAAAAGAGTCACTGTGGACATCCTAAATTGGGAAGCATGTGAGTTCACATGAAAAGGCATGTCAGCCAGACGAACATCACAGATGTGATAATCGACAATGCGTTTCAAGCCAGGGGGTGCGACACTGTAATCTTTTTCGAATCTTTTTTAAAAGATTCGAGATGATTCAAAAAGATTCGAAAAGATTCAGTGATTTACGAAAAAACATTGAGATCAAAATAGCCTGAACTTTTAGTTCAGTGTTTGTTTTGAAATAGAGAGCGCGAAGAAAAAAACGAAAAAAAAATGAAAACGTGCTTCGTTTGCCTGTGATTTAACAAAACAAAGGTAATTATAATCAATTCTTTATCGTCAATTACAATATTAATCAATAATATCTTTACATTTCTCAACTACCAACAGTAGCGGCAGCGATGAAGCCTCAACGTATACCTCTATGTAAGTAGTACACGTTCCAGATCCAGACAACTGAAACAGCTTGCTCTGCTAATCTTGCTAATCGTCGCTTCTGCTCACGACAGTGTCCCCCCGAGTGAATCCCGGTCATTATCAGCAGCAACCCCAGCAAAAGTTCAGTCATCCCCGCTGTAGTACATTCAGCATCCTCCTAAATAGCCACCGCCAAAGCAACATCCCTACGGGCAGCCCATGCAAGGCTGAATGCCAACAAGAAAAAGCGTACTGCGGAACACATGGACGTGCCGATCGACACGAGCCAAATAAGTGAAGAGAAGCTGCAGTTCGACTACTTCAAGATGCACGATTTCGGAACAGAACCAACCGGAAAAGGCCATCTACACCGACGAACAGTTGGAAAACAGTGTCGATTCGGTGATGCGCCTGATGGACGCCAACACTGACGGATTCGTCGATTATGCCAAGTATCGTCGAACCGGGGTAGAGGAAAACCGCTGTAACGACTGCAAGCGATTGGCCCAGGAACGGATCCAGTGGAGAAGGATGCTCCATTCGGCGGAACATTTTTACAAAGTATCAAAGTAAGTAAGTACCTACTGTTACAGTTACTGTTACTGTTACAGTAGTACTGTAGTAGTTTCCATATGCCAACTTCTTACATCCAAGAGTTCACGCCTATTTAAAGTGTGAATGTTTCATTTAATGTTTGTAATATTCTTTTTAGTGAAACATATCACCTCATAAACCTCCAACGGTGCTCGATAAACACGAAGGAACCGCCAGGGCTCAGTACATTCTATACCCAAAGAACAGTTCCATGTCGATTTGATTTAAGTTTGGATTTGAGCAGGTTTTGAGAATCTTACTTAGCTCAGTTGTCGAAATGTGTTTTAATAATAACATTTTCGATGATGATGAACCTGTGCGTATTAGTGAAATACCTGTAAGTAAACCAAATATCGGGTTAAGTACTGTTCCTCTTAATGCCACTTAGTATTTGCATCCAATAAGTCGAGTCAAGTACGAGACACTGAAGACGACCTTACAGTTGAGGTCAAAATACGTATCTGTCATAGGATGCAAATACTTAGTGAAATTAAATCGAACAGTACTTAACCCAATTTTCGTTTACTTACTAACATTTTCGTTAAGTTAGAGTATGCCAAAGTTGTCCATATGTATGGAAATTAGATTCCACCACTACTATTTCTTCTTTCCATGATCACGGAGTTTGACGGCAATAAAACGACACATACTTAAATTGAATTTGAATAAGGGCGACAGTAACAAGATCGATTTCTCTTCTTCAAATTGAAATAACAAAGTTCTAGCACATCTAGTTCGATTGCACATTTTTACACTTGGACGCATTACAGTCTAGTATTGCTGACTGCACCCCAAATTGGACTGACACAATAGTGTGCACACACCTTCAAAGTGTGATTACAGCGCAGGGATACGTCGGATCGAATTGACGTCTTCGGTGCACTTATTCCTTGTAAATGGAGGAATAAGTGCACCGAAGACGTCGAGACGATCCGAGGCGAATGTGCACTTTTATCACACTTTTTAGGCGTACCAAAAAAAGTGTGATAGTCCAATTTGAGATGTAGTCTGCAATATGTTGTGGTCGAAAAGTGCAACCATACTTACATTTTGATCGTAAATGACTACTTTCCATAAATAAAGACCTGTCCAATATTGACCGTCCCGTTCCAAACTGTTCACGACCGTTTGAAGCAGTCGTCGTTTCAAACGGTCGGTGAACGGTCACTGACGGATTTGCCAGCAGAAATGATTTATTATACTCAGGATTACGTAACGATACATTTTGATCTGTTATGTATGAAACTTAAGTAATAACTAGGGTGTCCATTATGCCCCTAATCCACCTAATTGATATGTATTTAGGTACTACATCAAACGTTACAGTAGTTTGCTCCATGTTGTTTTTAAAATTGTCGGCCGAATTGAGAAACGGCTAGTGGTGCTTATGCCTTCCGCAAATTTTACCTCGAAAAGTGCTTGCAAATTGATCTTTTATTTGACGATGTAAAGGATCGTGTTAAGGTGATACGGGACACCGTGTTAATTTTGCTATCTTCCATCTCTTTCTGATGATTACCCTTGAAATTTTGGCGATGCAAATCTCTAGTTCCAGTGAACTGATCGAACTGAAAACTTAGTCGATTGTTCATCATATGTAAGCATACAAACGATAAATTTTCCAGCCCATTTCTTGCAGTAGAACTTCAGATTTGCATCTTCAAAGTTTGAGAGCGATAATTGATGATTCTGATGACGCCCCGTAAAGCCTTAAGTGAGATAATTTGCGATTATTAGGGGCTGTTCATAAACCCAGTAGACCAAAATTTGGTCATCTCAGACAACCCTCCTCCCCCTCGTAGACTTTTGTGCCTACACAAAATTTAAAATTTGTATAGAGCGTAGTCTTTGGCCAGACCCCCCCCCCCCTCTCCCCCCAAAAAGTCTACGTGGTTTATGAACGGCCTCTTTTGAGAGTTTGTCTGATTCCCATCGGGGTGTCGGAATCCGTCTTAATTTACGCGTAATTTCCGTGTAATGTTTGATGATATTGTTTCTGGATGTGACAACTTTATTAATTAATTAATTATTTAATTTTATTCTCTGTTGAAGACTATGCGTTATGTATTCGACGCTTGTTTGGCTGGTTTCGCTAGTGCTTGTGATGGAGCCATGCTTCGCTCGTAAACATGTTGACGGGCTTGGTGGGTCCAAGCTTGTGGACAAACGAACTGAAAGTTGTTAAACTAATGCCTACCACTGTAGATATACCGTATACAATAATGGATTTTTCTCTTTTTATTCAAAATATTATCCAGCTTAGAGCATCATTTTGACCATTGATCTTGTTAAGAGCATTTATAGAAGATCATACTACACAGGACCGCTGCATCGTAAACCCCCATCCAGAACTACAGCTTGAGTAAAATGCTGAATAATTTTTAAATGCAATGTTCTTAGTGTTGATTAATAATAAATAATACGTGGGAGGGGTGTTTTGCTGGGTTGGTAGGCTGGCACTGTTAAGTTATCCGAAAATAGACCATTGGGGTATGATGAGGGGTCCTTTTCTGGTGGTATCGGGTAATTAAACCGAAGTACGTTGAGCCTAATGTGTTGTAAGTCCAAAGTTCTAAAAGCACAATGAATTCGTATGCTAAAATCCTAATTTTCTAAACTATCAGTTTGAGTTTGCAGAATTTTTCACTGGAAAAACAAGTTGAAATTTATGTGAAAGGTCGAACTCGATTATCCGGGTGACTACGTCTCGGAGTCCTAGACGATTTTTTGATTCGCTGCAACATTCCTCGCTTCTAAAACATATTAATGGCTATTGAACTATGATTCTTGGATAACCTTCATTAATTTTATGGTATTCTTTAATCCTTCTCCCATTTCTGAAATTAATTATTTCTACTGTTATACTGGCCCCACTCGCATAACAGTCCCATTTGACTTATTACTTTGGAGTTACCATTATGGATATTCTTCATTTTCAGTGATACTTCCTTAAATCATTCGGTATACAAATTGCGAACTTTTATGTCAATGTGTAAAAAAACACCAAATCATCTGTGTACCCGCGTAACAGTATCATCATAGATGTATGTACCTTGTAGCAAGTGAAAAGTTTTGTAGTAAACGTAATATTATTTAAGCTAGTAGGTATGTTACTCTTTGAACCTCGCTTTGAACAATGCCAAATATGACCACTAGTTTTTGAGACTCTAGTTTAATTTAAAACACTTCACTAATACTTTACTTTTGCAAAATAAAAAAATGAATAACTCTTTAAAGAAAAACTAAAAACGACGAGCAAATTCCTTTTAACCCTCGAGCATTCGCGTCTTCGGGCACCCTTAGCGACACCGCGCACACGCTGTGTATCACAAGCGAGATTTCTAGCATTCAAGCATAACCAATAGATGTTGTTTGTAAACAAAAAAAAAAAAACAACTTGTTCATATTTTGCTTATACTAAAAACATGTATAAGCAAAATATGAACAAGTTGTTTGTTTGAAAAAAGTCAATTTTTTTATGCAAACGTTATGCGAGGGGGGAGTGGGTGGTAGTACATATCGTAGTATACTGGTACGAAAATCTTTAAGGTCAATCTGCTAACAATCTTTCTATCTATCTAGTTGTACTATTGCTTAGTTCATTCACGGCCAAATATAATAGATGTTTCTTTCTACAAAAAGTAAAGACCCATTTGGCTTGATGTACGTCGGCCTATCGTGCGTCGACCTAAATATCCAGATCCTTTTTAGCACTTTCTGTTATAACTAGGTACTGATTGCTGCTTGTCAGAGGTAAGTAGATTCACTATGTCTTCCGAAGTGCAAAGCATGATTGTAAATTTTATTTTTTTTTCTTTCTAAATTCTGAAATTATTCCGGTATTCTTTGAGTCTATAGGTAATTGTTGTTTTCAATGATTTTAGTATTCTTCCAAGTAATCTGAATTTTTCTTTGTCATTTTTTAGTCTACAAACAGCTCCCAAATTGTGACTCAAGGTTAGTTTATTACCAAAAAAAACCAAGCGTTGTTAGTAATCCCAATTTTGTGTAAACCAAAAAAGAAGTTCGAAATAGGTTGTTATCGAGCCGAAAAAAATAAAATAAAAATGTTTGGTGGCAATATAGTTGCCACTGCCTTATAAAGGGTTAAGAAGTCCTCTTAAATTGTTAGATGACGCACATTATTTTAACTTTAAAAAAGGACAGTTTTGCTTTGAACGATTTTCGTAGTATGAGATATTCTTCAAAGTGGTCAGAATGTGTCTTTGAAAAGGTTCACCAAGTCCTCTCAAATTGCCAGGTGATGCTCAATACGTCGACTTTGAAATAGATTACTTTTGCTTTAAATAATGTTTATGCGACATATTTGAGATATTTATTAGTATTTAAAAACTGTCTTAGAAAAAGTTCACAAAGTCCTCTCAGATCGCTCGGTGAAGTAGAATACGTCTACTTTGAAATAACTTCTTTTTGCTTCGAATAATTAGTTGTATATGAGACACGTACTCCAAATTTGTCTTTTGAAAGGTTCACCAAGTCCTCTCAGATCGCTAGGTGAAGCAAAATACGTCTGCTTTAAAATAACTTCTTTTTGTCTTAAATAATTTTAGTTGTATATGAGACACTATTCAAATTACTCCAAATTTGTCTTTTGAAAGGTTCAAATCACCAAGTCCTCCTAGATCGCTAGGTGAAGCAAAATACGTCTGCTTTAAAATAACTTCTTTTTGCCTTAAATAATTTTAGTTGTATATGAGACACTATTTTAAGTACTCCAAAGTTGTCTTTTGAAAATTTCACCAAGTCCTCCTAGATCGCTATTTTAAAATAACTTTCTTTTGCTTCGAATAATTTTAGTTGTACATGAGACACTATTCAAATTACTCCAAATTGTCCAAATTGATCACCAAGTCTTCCTGATCGCTAGGTGAAGCACAATACAAATGCTTTAAAATAACTTCTTTTTGCTTTAAATAATTTTAGTTGTATATGAGACACTATTCAAAGTTCTCCAAATTCGTCTTTCGAAAGGTTCACCAAGTCCTCTCAGATCGCTAGGTGAAGCACAATACAAATGCTTTGAAATAACTTCTTTTTGTTTAGAATAGTTTTAGTTGTATATGAGACACTATTTAAATTATTCCAAATTTGTCTTTTGAAAGGTTCACCAAGTCCTCTCAGATCGCTAGGTGAAGCAAAATACGTCTGCTTTAAAATAACTTCTTTTTGCCTTAAATAATTTTAGTTGTATATGAGACACTATTCAAATTACTCCAAATTTGTCTTTTGAAAGGTTCACCAAGTCCTCCTAGATCGCTAGGTGAAGCAGAATACGTCTGCTTTAAAATAACTTCCTTTTGCTTCGAATAATTTTAGTTGTATATGAGACACTATTCAAATTACTCCAAATTTGTCTTTCGAAAGGTTCACCAAGTCCTCTCAGATCGCTAGGTGAAGCACAATACAAATGCTTTGAAATAACTTCTTTTTGTTTTGAATAATTTTAGTTGTATATGAGACACTATTCAAATTACTCCAAATTTGTCTTTCGAAAGGTTCACCAAGTCCTCTCAGATCGCTAGGTGAAGCACAATACAAATGCTTTAAAATAACTTCTTTTTGCTTTAAATAATTTTAGTTGTATATGAGACACTATTCAAAGTACTCCAAATTTGTCTTACGAAAGGTTCACCAAGTCCTCTCAGATCGCTAGGTGAAGCACAATACAAATGCTTTGAAATAACTTCTTTTTGTTTTGAATAATTTTAGTTGTATATGAGACACTATTTAAATTACTCCAAATTTGTCTTTTGAAAGGTTCACCAAGTCCTCTCAGATCGCTAGGTGAAGCAAAATACGTCTGCTTTAAAATAACTTCTTTTTGTTTTGAATAATTTTAGTTGTATATGAGACACTATTCAAATTACTCCAAATTTGTCTTTCGAAAGGTTCACCAAGTCCTCTCAGATCGCTAGGTGAAGCACAATACAAATGCTTTAAAATAACTTCTTTTTGCTTTAAATAATTTTAGTTGTATATGAGACACTATTCAAAGTTCTCCAAATTCGTCTTTCGAAAGGTTCACCAAGTCCTCCTAGATCGCTAGGTGAAGCACAATACAAATGCTTTGAAATAACTTCTTTTTGTTTAGAATAGTTTTAGTTGTATATGGGACACTATTTAAATTACTCCAAATTTGTCTTTTGAAAGGTTCACCAAGTCCTCTCAGATCGCTAGGTGAAGCACAATACAAATGCTTTGAAATAACTTCTTTTTGTTTTGAATAATTTTAGTTGTATATGAGACACTATTCAAATTACTCCAAATTTGTCTTTCGAAAGGTTCACCAAGTCCTCCTAGATCGCTAGGTGAAGCACAATACAAATGCTTTAAAATAACTTCTTTTTGCTTTAAATAATTTTAGTTGTATATGAGACACTATTCAAAGTACTCCAAATTTGTCTTACGAAAGGTTCACCAAGTCCTCTCAGATCGCTAGGTGAAGCAAAATACGTCTGCTTTAAAATAACTTATTTTTGCTTCGAATAATTTTAGTTGTATATGAGACACTATTCAAATTACTCCAAATTTGTCTTTCGTAAGGTTCACCAAGTCCTCCTAGATCGCTAGGTGAAGCACAATACAAATGCTTTGAAATAACTTTTTTTTGTTTTGAATAGTTTTAGTTGTATATGAGACACTATTCAAATTACTCCAAATTTGTCTTTTGAAAGGTTCACCAAGTCCTCTCAGATCGCTAGGTGAAGCAAAATACAAATGCTTTGAAATAACTTCTTTTTGCTTTAAATAATTTTAGTTGTATATGAGACACTATTCAAAGTTCTCCAAATTTGTCTTTCGTAAGGTTCACCAAGTCCTCCTAGATCGCTAGGTGAAGCACAATACAAATGCTTTGAAATAACTTTTTTTTGTTTTGAATAGTTTTAGTTGTATATGAGACACTATTCAAATTACTCCAAATTTGTCTTTTGAAAGGTTCACCAAGTCCTCCTAGATCGCTAGGTGAAGCACAATACAAATGCTTTAAAATAACTTCTTTTTGCTTTAAATAATTTTAGTTGTATATGAGACACTATTCAAAGTACTCCAAATTTGTCTTACGAAAGGTTCACCAAGTCCTCTCAGATCGCTAGGTGAAGCAAAATACGTCTGCTTTAACCCTCGAACGATCGCGCTGTTGTATTTTGTACAACACGTTGAAAAAATCTCGCTTTTTGTACTCAGCATGAGCGTGGTGCTGACGCAGGTAGTCAACTGCGCGAGTTACGGAAGGTTAAAATAACTTATTTTTGCTTCGAATAATTTTAGTTGTATATGAGACACTATTCAAATTACTCCAAATTTGTCTTTCGAAAGGTTCACCAAGTCCTCCTAGATCGCTAGGTGAAGCAAAATATGTCTGCTTTAAAATAACTTCTTTTTGCCTTAAATAATTTTAGTTGTATATGAGACATTTTCAGGCATATTCTGCGCGGCGTGTGAGGTGAGACAGATGGTTTCGTCTCACGTGACGTGAAACGACTAATGTAAATCAAATGGGGCGAATCGACTTTAGTCACCTCATTCGACTCGTCTCACCTCACACGCCGCGCAGAATAAGCCTGTTTAAGTACTCCAAATTTGTCTTTTGAAAGGTTCACCAAGTCCTCTCAGATCGCTAGGTGGTGCACAATATGCCTGCATTAAAATCTTACTTTTGCTTTCGATTATGTTTGAGGTATCTGTGATCTGTTTAGTAACAGTACTAAACATTTTTCTTTAAAACTAGTACTCTCAAATGGTTATGTAGCTCAAAATACATTTATTGAAATAAATAACAGATCACTTCTCCGAGCCAGAGCTTCTTATCGCCTAAACTAGGGAATCGCGCCAACGATCGTCTGTTTTCCACTATAACTCAGTCAAATTTGAACCAATTGGCACAACTTTTGGAATGTGGTGAGATATGTATAGTATCTACCCGAGTACAACATTTCTAGTCAATTGGTTCAAAATTGACTGAGTTATAGAGGCAAACAGACGAATATAGAACCACCGCCCAAGTGGCGCGATACCCTATTTTCTCTGCAAATCAAATTCCATGACATCTTCTCCCGCAGTCCGGAGTATGGCTTTCTGTCTGGATCTAGATGCTCTGGTCGATTTTTTCATACTTGATGGCAGATATTCTCGTCGAAAGCCACCGACGGCAACCGGTCGTTAATGTTTTCTACTTTGTAGATGCACAGCGGAGTCTGGAAACGGTTCAGCTTCTCAGTGCAATCACGGATCTTCCGTAGCCTTTCGACGATACATTAACACTCCCGGCTTGTCGTTGGTCACTACTGTTGGTGACATCTTTCCTAGCGCAGAAAGGTGTGTAGAGTAGCTCTCGTGGTCAGATCCATGGTGGTTTAACTTTCGTGCTTTCGTCCTAACTCCTGCGGTTCACTATAGTATATACCGTCCGATGAAGCCGTTCCGTAGCAGAAATTTGTTTCCCGCTTCCTTATGCCATGAAAACCCGTAATTCGGCTCCAGAGCAGTGTTTTCAGTGATGCTACCTCCATCGGAGACCATTCCATGGTTTTCAGCCCGTTGGAAGCTGAGACGAATTGCAGCTTCCTGAAAACTGTGCCCAATTACTCTCCGGGATGTTACATCCAGTAATCCATGAAATCCTGGAAAAGCAACAGTGTCTTGTTAGGGAGTTTTGCGATACTTACAGCTGGGAACAGAATCCTAGGGAACAGTTGGCTACCTTCTTTTTCGCCCACACGAGAATGAGGGTGATTACTCCCGAAAGATTCCGAACCGGAACCGGCCGGTCCGCGGTCAGAAGCAATTTCCTTTGATTGCAGACGCAGCGAATGTTTTTTTTATTTACCCGGCGAAGAACGATCGCGGTTTGACAGCTGCTGCTAATGCACTGAAGCAAAAGACCCTTTATTTTTTATTTGGCGTGATTCAGAAAGATTCCGAATGATTCGAAAAGATTTAAAAAAAGATTAAACTCAAAAGATCAGAGTGTCACCCCTTCGTTTCAAGCATTTCAGAAAGAACGAGGTAACCAGATGAATCTGGAACTCATTCCTTCTTTATACAACGCACGCACCCTTTCGGGATAAAACTATAAAGTAATTTCACGCCATGAAAATACCCAATAGCAAACTACAAGAGTTCAAAACATGTTGAAAATACTCAAATCCCTTTGGAGAAAAATAGGACAAACTCCCATTTGCACCTGGAGATTTGAAGTAAGCAGAGCTTTTTAGGGCCCACTAAGTCGATTATATAGCTATAATTCTCAAGCGGAAGCTAGAGATTCGTAACTATACAAAAGAATGGTTTATCCGAAGATATTTTAAACAACAGATCAGAGTTCCATTCAAGAATATTTCTTACGGTCCGCACAGACCGCAGAGGACAAGCTTCTTTCAAAGCAATAGTTATGGTATACCACAATGGAGGGCATTATAGGTACAAAACCACAATGAAACTCTCTTGGAGTAGCAATGGAAGCGAGTTATCCATAAAATGTGGTCGCAACCAATTAGTACAGGTTCCCTAGTTTGTTGAGCAGGATCGCCTGAATACGCAAATTTTGCGAAGGAACACTTAAAAGTGCAAAGAAGGTCAAATGGAGACTCCTCATCTGACACATGCCAATCAGTCAACTCATGACAAATTCTGCTCATGCAGAGTTGGGTCAGGTGCAATTCTATGTTAAATTACTGGACTACCTAAGTATTCCATCAAACTGAAGCATCTCAAATTAATGTTTGAGCTACTTCAGATGATGTAATCATCGTAGCAATACTGCCAAATACCAGCGAAAAGATGCTGAATACAAGAGCTTGCTTGAAGGCATCCATAAGGAAATGTTAAAACATACTGTTAACGTTATTCTAAGATATAGCATGCTCGATGCACGACACTCCATTTATAATGAAACAAGCAAACTGGATTCACAAGGTAACCTATACAGAAGTTAACATACGAAAATGAACTTTTCGAACGCTTCTTACGCTGAAAATTGATCTGAGGTTTCCTAGCCGTAGCCACTACCCAAACTAGACAGGATTACACTCTTCACAATCACAGCACAAAAAGGAAACATCAACAACAAACCAAATCGGTGTCAATTGAAAAACGCCAATGGCGAAAACGCATTAAGCGAACCCATATAGGTGCACGCAACCTGAGATTGGCAGATTCTAATACAATTGGGTATGAAACATATACAAATATTGTATTAAGGCTTTGCAAATACAAAAATTGGTAGGTGGCAGTATACCAAAAATTGTATTGGCTTCCTAGAATCTGGAAAAGGAAAATTTGCATTGGTTTCTCTTTATTTGTTCTATTTTTGGACTGGTCATGGCAGCAGTGGCGGCATCAATTACCAAAACATGTTTTAAAAGAAACACGGGTGGCGGCGGGAATCGAACCGAGACAGTATCATGCAGATACATAGTACCCTGCACTCTAACCAGCACGGCTACAACTGCACTTGGGTAGACGAGAGACTGAAAGCCATCATTAACAACACAAACGTGGCTTGGTGATGGAAGTGATACAGCCACCACACTGCACAATGGGCCCAGAGCCGAATTTACGAAGACAAAACTGTTTAAGTTTTTAGACACATATTGTGTTTTAGAAAGTTTCTTTTTAATTGTTGATCCTTTTCCCCATTATTGTTATGTCAAACATCTGATTAAACTGATTCAAAAATCTGCTCTCTAATAATTTTATTTACGATTCCATGATGGATGGTGATGGATCGTTTAATTGGAAATTCCACCAATAAGCTGCGCCAGAGATCAAGCAAATTTTAAATTTCATATATCTCAGGACTCTCATCACTTAGAAAGATGGTGTCTTCGGCAATGTTATTCAGTTAGTCAAGAGCTTACAGTTAATGGTCCACTTGTTTCGAAATTTTGTCACTAAGTGGCACTAGTTACACATTTGCAAAATCATTCAAATGATTGATTTTTTTTCGTGAAGTAACAAGCTGTAAATTTTGTTTTCTTTGAACGTGTCTAAGTCCAGGGATGGCATGTCACGCAGAAACTGTGCCCATTTACGCTCATCTTTCACTGAACTTCTTAGTTTCATTTACCTTACAAAAGAGAAAGAGAAAAAACGCACAATAAAATGTACATAATTTCTCTCACGCAGAGATTTTGTGCGGGTGATTAGAGTGCTGCGTGAGAGCAATGAGAGCCCGCAAGTCAGATTCCCAGTGCGCAATTTCTGCGCGCACGCAGAAAAAAACAGAACTCAGTGCACACGCAGTGTGTTTAAAGGGGTATGTGTTGTTTGAGCATTTGGTGAACCAAAAGCATGCCAGTGAGTTCTAAACCCTCTACGGGGTATCAAATCCTGTGATATCAGAGACAAGCAGACGTCTTAAGCTGGTCAAAGACTTACAGTTGATTGATATTTTGGTTCCAAATTCCACCAACAGGCGGTGCTAGTGAGCTAACAAATTTTGTTTTCCATATATATTAGGAAAATATGCAAAACATTGCAACTAGCGCCGCCTAGCTGCAGAAACTCGAACCAAACGATAATTATTCTGAAAGCCCTTGATCTACCAAACAATTTTGCCGAAGACACCATCTTTCTAAAGAATCAGAATGCTGAGGTATGTGAAATGTAAAATTTGTACGCTGTCTAGCGCCGCCTAGTGGTGAAATCACGAATCATACGGTTCATATTCTGAAAGTCCTTGACCAGCTGAACAACTTTGCCGAAGAAATCAACTCTTTAAGTAATCAGGATCCTGAGATATATGGGATGGAAATTTTGTCAGTGTTGCATCTGCTTGTCTAAGATATCACAGACAAATAGATGTGACACTAACGAAATTTCAATCTCATATATCTCATGGTCCTGATTACTTAGAGAGTTGGTGTCTTCGGCAAAGTTGTTTGGCTGGTCAAGAACTAACCGATAATAAGACTTAAGGTTCAAAATTCCACCGCTAGGCGGCGCTAGAGAGCAAACAAATTTTAAATTTCGCATATCTCAGCATCCTCATTTTGTAGAAAGATGGTGTCTTCGGCAATATTGTTTGGTAGATCAAGGGCTTTCAGAATAATTACCGTTTGGTTCAAGTTTCTACAGCTAGGCGGCGATAGTTGCAATTTTTTGCAAAGTTTCCTGATATATATGAAAAACAAAATTTGTTAGCTTACTAGCACCGCCTAGTGGTGGAATTTTGAATCTTAAGTCTCATTATCTGTTAGTCCTTGATCAGCCGAACAACTTTGCCGAAGACACCAACTCTCTAAGTAAACAGGATCATGAGACATATGAGATTGAAATTTCGTTAGTATCACATCTACTTGTCTGTGCATTTGTCGTGCACTGGAAGCACGACTGAGTGCGCTCTTAACACGAATTTTTGTGTGCACATTTTCTGCGCGCACAAAATGTGCAGGCAGAAACTGAAAAAACATGTTTGTTCTAACATTTGCTTGAGCACTCATTTTGAGAGTGCCGCGATGGATGCCAGAGAGTGAGCGGCTGGTTTGTGTGCAAATTTGCTACAACTTTGTAGAACATTTTGAAATTGTATAGAGAATAATTAATCAGCAGATTTTTGGATAAGCCACACTCGAGTGACCGTACTCATTTCACAATAATACAAAAAAAATGACAGAACTTGGCAGAAACATTTTTGTCTTCGTAAATATAACTCTAAACCCATTGTGCACTGAAAAGTTCGCGTCCCATGCCGCATCCAGCAGTGTGCTGTTTACTAGTGGAAAATTCCTAGTAGACAATAGGACGCGAAGCTCGGCAGCGAAGCGAAAGTTATTTTTAGACGCATCCCGGTTCAACTTCTCGGGTTTGAATAGCGGTGTTTGTGTGTAGTAGTATGGAACCTGTGGAACCGTGTAGCGTATCCTAATACAACGAATAGATTATGATTTAACACATTTTCTGTACGTTTTTAATACATTAATTGGTAGAAAAGGCATATCTCAATTTTTGGTAGCCTTTCTTGTTTTGCGTGTGGTAATGTAAGCTAATTTACAACATTTGAATAATCCCGCCCTTGTTTAGCCTCAAATTTGAGACTTAAGAAGGGCAACTGATTATCTCGGAGAAACGCAAGGTCCACTGCACTATTGCTCCGGTTAGTGCAGTAAGGGCGTAATACTGTGGAGGACGCCCTAATTCTCCACAGGCTCCGTTTATGGTTAGGTTTTTATAAGACCCTCCTAGCCATTCATTCCTTGGCACGGTAAGCACAAAGCCGCATAACACCATGAATTAGGGGTCACCTGTTTAGTGGACTCTTATCACTGGATCAGGCGGTCCGTAGTGTTATTCTTAGCCAATTGAGACAACCGCTACCGACACTACACAGCTATCTAGGCTGATCGGGAAAAGAAGTTAACATTGATGGTTAACTTCCAAACGAGCCCGAACAGCCCCAAAAATTGGAATTGAATAAAGGATTTTAAGATAAAACAGACATTTCAATCGATGGTTTAGTGAAGTTGCAATCGCAGAAATTGATTTAGATTCTCTTGTACTTATAACACTACTTATTTTTTGAAAGCACTAATCTTGATGAATAGCATTTGCATTCGTATTAAGCAGGTGGCACAAATTCGTAGGTGGTACAATCCTAGACCGGTTACCTCCTTCCCGTCCGAACCTAAGCACAAAGATTTGGCTAATCTCTGACTCTAAGACACAATTGATGCAATCCTCCAATGGTCGAGAGCTGTCCTGGCTACGCCCTTGCGACTGCCGAGGGATGGGAAAGAATGGTCAGTTGGACACCTAAGAAAGATATGAACAGTTCACGATTTCTCAGGCCAAGGTGTCACGGGAATTTAGATATTGTTAGTGGCAAGGAAAAATTCAAAGAATGTATTTGGTCAAGGGGTTTCCAGTTTGCCTAGTGGCTAAGGCTATGGATCGCCAATCCGCAGACGGCTGGTTTGATTCCCATTCCGGTCAGGAAAATTATCTCGACTCCCTGGGCATAGTGTATCATTGTACTTGCCACACAATGTACAAAATTCATGCAATGATACCTAATATTCCAATGAATAAAAAACACGTTTGAAAAGATACCAAACACCATTTTGAAATATTCAAAACAGTCCATAAAATCAGCCAAAAATATTAAAGATTTCCCCGGAAAGAATGCATGCCAAAATGTTTCTAGTTTGCAGGACGTCAGTCGGTTGAACCAAATCCTAGAATTCTGTTGGGATTCTTTCAGGAATACATTATGACATTTCTCAAGATGTTCCCACAGGCTTCATCGAGTAGTTCTGTGAATCCATAAGTAACTCCAGGAGAAATACCAAAAAGAACTCCTGGCGAAATTCGAGACGGACTTTTTTTTTGCAAACAAAAGAACTACTGGAAGAATTCCAAACGAATCATTTTCACAAGGAAGAAGAAGTATTTTCTCAAATAATTCTTCGACCGATCTCAGAAGATACTCTAAGAACAGAGTTGTCTAACGTACGATTGATATTTAGGCAGCATCTGGCCCTGGAGGACATTTTGTGTGACCCAAAATAATTAAAAATTATGGCTTTTGGGCCGAGTATATGTATTCTGGCCGTTGAATAAATAAAAAATAAAAAAAAATGCACGAATCGTGCCGGATTTTTTGCTATTGAAAATTAGTTCAGGTGTTCTAGAGTTATAATCATTTAAGTGATCCAACTCAGAGCCGGTGCACAATGGTCCACGAACCAGATTTACATCTTTCGCATTCAGCGGCTTCAAATGATTTTTTGGACAAATAAGGTCTTCTACAAAGTTATCCCAAGGTCCTCTTTCCGATGTACATGAAAATTAGGGTGGCCTACCCAGATAACCACTAAGCATTTGAATAAGCCGTACAGCAGACCGTAGTAAGCATTTGAACTGCTTGCTGCCCTACATAAGCAGTTCGAATGCATGGCTGCCTTGAATTAGCATAACCTGTGCTGCTCGAAAGCTTTTGGCTATTGGTTAGCATTTCAACTGCTTGAGATGTTTTCACTCGAAAGCATTCAAAATGCTTTTTAACTGCTCTTCAAATGCTAAGTGTAAAGAGTATGGAAGACATGTTATGTGTTTGACAGCGTACGCTGTCTCTCTCTTACTGGGTTTATGTCTTTGTTGTCAAATTTGTAAATCTGAATTGCTTTTTCGTTTTTCCCTTACTTATTCAAAAGCTCAGCACCAAACATTGCTGCAGCTGTTTTGAATTTGGAAATGGGAATTACATTTTTTTCATTTCGTTAAATATTTGCATAACTAGATTACTCGGAAGAGGAAATCATATGCTGCAGATCGAAGTGGGAACGAAAATGCTTTATACACATTGCAATATCTCTTTGAAAACAAGTTTTGTTTTGAAGCTGGCCTCCAACCATTCTTTATATTAGGAATAAATTCTGCGCACGCAATCGGAGCAGCTGTAGCACATCCTGGAGCGTGGAGCAGAACTTCAGCAGCAAACATGATTTAGTAGTCTTCGGATCGTAAGTTCAAACCCCAAAAACTACTAAAACTTGCAAAAAAAACACCTTACATCAGCTGTGGTGTGCAAAGACGAGGAAGCGGGGACGTTGAAAGAGTGAGAAGCAGACGTAAATCTATTTTTGGTTTTGTTTTGCTTGACGAGGCGTTACGCTAGGCGTTACGCTTCTTTGACATTTTGGTACGACGTTCCTGAAGGTGCAGCACTGAGACAGCCCGTTATTTCGCCAAAACCTGCTGTGGGGTAGCACTATAGGCGCATATACGATCAATAAGCATTAAACGCCTTGTCGTAAGGACTACTATAATGCTGAATATATGCTATTATAAATGCTTGCTGGTTACTTGGGTATATTTTCAAAGAAATTGGAAACCTTTTTGTTTCAAATTTCTCGTTAAAGTAGACAAAACCCACTTTTAGGACTTCCAGAATGTCATTCCGTTCAAAAGATATTGATGATTTTCTAAAAAAAGGCACTTTTCACGTATTTTTACTTGAGCTAAAAATAACACCACTTTAATTTTTTGATACGTTTTAACAACATTTCTTCTTTTTAATGCTGCAAAAGATATTTTTCATGTTTGCCCCAACCCGTCATACCACCTTTTCAAAAAACTATGTTTTTTTTAAGAAAAACACCTGTAACTATTGAACCAAAAGAGATAACGACCATTTCAGCGCACGAAAGGACGTGTCTTCAAATGCTCTACAAGTGTTTGTGGCGACTTAGACAAGAAATCAAAACTGAAAATGTTAATGTTAGAAAACCGGTTTTTCTTGAGCCAAATGTAAACCTGCACAAAACTCTGTCATGTGACAATATTATATCACGCCAATTTGTGTAATCTTGCTCATGAGCCCAAATTTTGTTTGAAATTTAAAAATAATTACCTGAAAATCCAAGAAAGCAGCACAAAAACCGGCTGTTTTATGGAATATTTAGCTATACAACTGTCAAATGAGGTATAATATTTAAAGTCCAAAAATAATGACCGATAAATTCATGATAGTTGTCTAAAGTCCAAGAAAATGTACCATAATTCAAGATGATAGCTGTTTTATTTAGTTTTTAGCTCTAAAGACAATGCAATATGGCATGAGAAAGATCTTCGGAGTCCAAAAATGGTATTCAGAATTTCAAAATGGTGGCTTTAAATTCAAGATGGCGGCAGTTTTATGAAGTTTAGAGCTATATCATGCAATGCAGATATTTAGTACTGAGAGAGAGGAGACAGAAGGAGAGGAGAGAGGAGCCACTATACTAACACTTCTTCTTCTCACTGTTTTTTTCTCAATTACACTACCAGTCATAAGTACGGACTCACAAAAAGTATTGCAACAATATTGCATCACCCTGACTCACCTCGATATCTCTAAAACCAGAACACCTACAAAAATGCCACCTTCAGAAAAGTTGTTGCTTCTGGTCTTCTGAATAACTTACCTGAAGACAGCATCTTTGTAAGTCCTCAGGTTTTGGAGATATCGAGGTGAGTCAGGGTGATGCAATATTGTTGCAATACTTTTTGTGAGTCCGTACTTATGACGGGTAGTGTACGTGCAATACACAATGGTTTCCCAAGCAGTACACATCCCAAGAAAGCAGTACGCACTAAAATGCTGCATCCTTGTGGCATTACCTGCGCAATTATTGCAATCATGTTTTGCATCTTCGATGCAAATGCAGATATAATGCTAATTTAATGCCATAAAAGAGGAAATAGCATGCTGCTACTATGCAGAGGCTTTCACAGCTACTGCAGTGCTACAATTCAGCAACAGGACAAACGTCAGTAATTTTCGCCACATTTTCTGTGCGAATTTTCTAGATCTCCTGGTACGAAGCCAAACTGCTGATATTCAAAACGAATGAAAAGGGAATGAAAATGCGGACCTCATATAGGAAAAAAGATAAAATATTGAAGTACAATTTGGGACGTATTCTGTTATTGTTATGTTTAATAACTTTTCTCAAACTAGCGACACCGAGTGTGTTGAAGTTCTGATCCGATCCCTTCGACAACAGATGGTAACAGTATTGCAAAGAAAAGAGATCAACTTCAATTTTCATTTCATCCTTCCACAAAATATGTGTTTGTACTAGTTAGAGGTGGGTCTCCAGTTAGCCTAGTGGTTAAGGCTATGGATCGCCAATCCGGAGACGGTGGGTTCAATTCCCGTAACGGTCGGGAAAATTTTCTCGACTCCCTGGGCATAGTGTATCATTGTACTGGCCTTACAATATACAAATTCATGCAACGGCAGGCAAAGAAAGCCCTTCAATTAATAACTGTGGAAGTGCTCAAAAACACTAAGTTGTGAAGCGAGGCAGGCCAAGTCCCAGTTGGGACATAGAGCCATAAAGAAGAAGAAGAAGAAGACTAGTTAGAGGTAGTGACTTCACGACTACACGTGAATATACTTAATATGGTTGATTTGTCAAAATATTGAGTAGCACAGATGAATGCCCTGTATGCACATTAGGCCTGTCCACCTTTTCAAAAATGTTCTCTGATTCTCAAGTCCACCCCCGTAATTTGATTGGCATCCTGAAGGAAGTAACTGGTCAAAATTTCAGCCAAATCCATTGAAATTAAGAGGTGCATCAAATCAATTTTGTGTTTTTCGACTATTTTTGAACTTTAAAAAATCATAACTACACTAAAACTTGCCAAAACTTAATTCTTTCGGTACAAATTGAAAGCTATACTTGTTTGCTACAAGTTCTTCGATGCCGGGGCCCGTGGCGTAGTGGCTACACGTTTGTTTCATAAGCAGATGGTCATGGGTTCGATCCCAGCCTCAGCACTTTCGTCAGTTGCTCTTTCCCCCTGAGAGCAGCTGACTCTAACCCTCTTCTGAGCCAATAGCTCAAATGGACCCGGATATTTGGACATTAGCGAACGGCAACCCATAATAGTCTCCCAATCGGACTGGAAGCAGGAACAACCAACAGCCACACATCAACATCCTCGAGCTCATCATTCCACCATGATAGAGTAGAAAGTGAAAGCAGCCCAACCCAACGGCCACCAGTTCGATGTAGTACAATTAGAAATAGAAAAAAATAGGCGCTGCACAAAGTGAATGTACAGCTTCCAATTGGAATCGTTCACGCAGCGCTTTAGTGGACAATAGAGCTGTAAATTAGGTTAAGTGATTGAAAAATAAAAAAAAAAGTTCTCCGAACAACGTATGCCAATAAAATTGTAGGAAAAATGTGTAATTATCGCATTTGTAATCAGAAAAACCTTAAAAAGTTAATTTTTTGATAGATTTCGTTCTGGAACACCCTAATATACGGCATCAGTTTGAATTTTCAAAACGGCATCATATTCTCCAATGTTTTTTGGTTATTTGCTTCTGTGACACCAATGCTGTAGGAGTTGAGCAAAAATTACTAAAATTCGTGAAAGCCAAATGTGGCCTAAAAACTAGCTTTTCGGGTGCAATCACGCTTGTGTGCAATAAAAAACTGCGCTCCGTGACTCTTGTAACATGTGTGCTGTTTTGATTGAGAATATAAAATTGGCCAAAAGTTATTTGCATATTCAATCCGCAGCAACAGAGCACATAGAATTTATGGTTTCCTTGTAAACTGACCATCTTATTCCTTATAGGTAAAAAAAAGTTGAACCATTTTTTAAATATTTCTTTTCGATATTTGACCACTCCACATAAACAATTTGCGATTTCAGCTCGGTTTGCGGTAACAGTTTGTGACATAGAATTAGGATGGGGATTTAGGGTGTGAACCTTATTTGTTTAACTTTTGGTTAAAATTTGACACTTTGATAGTTATTTGCCATCGAAAAGTTAAATAAATAACCACGACGGCGGCCCATTTGAAATTTAACAGACGAGTAGTAATTTGCAACAAAATACAGTACGCAGCCAAATCATTGCGAACAAAAAATAACTATCGAACTGTCAAGACTAACCCTGCTCGGGAGTAGGGTTATTTTCAAAATAACTATCGAAGTGTCAAATTTTAACTAAAAGTTAAACGAACAAGCGAAACGGTTCACAGCCTTAGAATAGGGAAGACGTGTCTTTCACGGGCATCGTAGCATTCATCTTGGTCCCACTAAGGTGACGTGAAACATCGTTCAAGTTGACGGCCTAATAGGGTAGCGGACCACTCGGGCAGCGGCCGGTATTTTGGGCACTCTTCGCTATAACTCAGTCAATTCTAAACCAATTTAGTTGAAATTTTGTACACGGCTAGATACTATACGTATCTCATCGTGTTCCAAAAATGTTGTCAAGTGGTTCAGAATTGGCTGAGTTATAGCAGAAAAGTGCCCAAAAAAGGACCCCTGCCGAGATGGTTCCACTTCCAGAATATCCAAGATAGCGTCTGAAAATTTAAAATGGCGATTGTTTTCTAGAGTTCAATCTCCGAAACTATGCAATTTTGATATATTGGGTAAGGTTTAGAAGTGCTGAAAGAAGCTGAGAAGTATGCTTTGTCTGATTTGGGAGGATTAAGAAGAAGAAGATTTCGAACATCATGTTCACATAAAATGTACCCAAAAAATAAAATCATTTATGTCAAGGTCATCATCATGTCACTTGAGTTTTGTATTTTAATACATGGAAAAGGCACCATTATTATCGCTAAGTGGAGTCATCCGGTTTTTATAAAAAAAAAATCTAGCAAATCATTAAGGCTCAAGCAACCGTCATCATTTTTCGGAAACAGAAAAGCAGTTTTTTCGCTGTAAATCAAAACAATGACCACGAAAATGGATTCACTGTATTCTATTCCTCATGAGGAATACAGTGAATCCATTTTCGTTGCATTTTTTTTTTTTTTGATTTGCACGAAAAAACTACTTCCAAATGTTTGATGATGACGATGATTTCAATGACGAATGGTTCAACGTTAAGAGAAAACTTTGTTTTCTACTTATTTTCGGCTTCTTTTGAAACAGATTCACAATAGTTCGAAATATTTTGTTTTGCAAGTTTTTAAGAACTCTTGTTGGAAGCATTATAATGCCGATCAGTTCTGAAAATAAGCAAAGGATAGGTAATTTATGTGGTTTTCATAAGTATTATTTTGAAAGTAAATATTTTAATTCAGCAAGCACTGATACAACATCACCGAATTAGAAGAATCCGGTGAAAATCCTGGTTGGTGGTGGATTGCCTTTCGTAAGCTATACGGTACACCGGGGCAAGTTGAAACGGGTTGAATAAGATAAAACAGCGGGTTAACATGATGTTACATACACATAATGAATAATTTGAATGTCTTAAAACATTGTGTTTGAGTCATATAATTTTTTAGTAAAGAAAAAATTTCCAAATTGTATTGAAATCTTGTTCAAAACTACGCGTTTCATCATGCCCCAACCGTTTCAATTTGCCCCGGTGTACCTTATTCAGAAAAGTTTTAGAATGAAAACTTGCAGGATTGTCAAAATTCGTGTCATGGCTCGTCGACTGAGTATAAAATGAGGCCCAGGACCGTAAAAGATTTTTCAGGCCTGTTTTGGAGAAAGAACTTCTCCAAGAATATTGTAAGAATGCTAGAATACAGATAAGTATGACATGTTTCAGTTGATTTGATATGACTACTATTTCTTAGAACTTATTATAGGTCGGACTCGATTATCCGGAGTCGGGTTCTGGCGCTTCTCTAAGTAATATCTCGCGAACGGAATGCTGTAAGAAGCTGAAATTATGACTGATTACTAATCAAAGTTGATTTGACAAAATGTCAAAATTTCAGCTTTATAGATCATTCCGTTCCCCAGATATATGTTTGAGAAGCATCCAAACCCGACTCCGGATAATCGAGTCCGACCTGTATTGAAAACAAAAAAATAATCTTCAGAATATGTAGTAGGTAATTACAGTCAGGTTTTTTACGGGGATACATATCGCGTTAAAAAACCGCGTAAAAAAACCGCGTTAATTCAAAAATCGGCGTAAAAATAAACCGCGGTAATTCAAAAATCCGCGTAAATGAAAACCATGATTAATAACTTCCCATGTAACCAGTAAGCATTTAAAATAGCATTCCTTCAGCATTATAGTAGCCTTTACGACAAGGCGTTTAATGTGCTACCTTACAGCAGGTTTTGGCAAAATAACGGGCTGTCTTAGTGCTATCCCTTCAGGAACGTCGTGACGAAATGTCAAAGAAGCGTAACGCCTCGTCGAGCAAAATAACAAAAATAGATTGACGTCCGCTTCTCGTTCTCTCAGCTTGCTTCCCCACTTCATCGTCCTTCCATATTCCAGTCGGTGCTAGGTGGTACTTTTTTGCTGATTTCTGTAGTGATGTAGGTTTGAACTTACGATCCGGAGATTGATTAATCATACCTGCTTCTGATTCTGTTGCTCCTGATCCACGATGATAAAGCTGTTCCGGTGGCGTGCGTTGATTTAATCGCCAATATAAAGAATGATTCGATAACAGCTGACAACATCTAAAACTTGTTTTCATTGAGATATTTCATTGTGGTAGAGCATTACGATCCCACTGATTAAATTTCTGTGGAATATGATTCTTTCTTCCCTCTTTCAAACAATCCTATGATCCACCAAAGCATCCACCTATTCCGACGAAATGACAAATAATTGGTGATTTTTTGATGGACAAGTTCCAAATCCAATCCAGCTGCAGTAATGTTTTCTTTGGTGCTTTTGGATGAGTAGGGGAAAATGAAGAAACAAATAAGATGCACAAATTTGTAAACAGAAGCATAGGCTCTGTAAGAGAGAGACAAAATGCGTAACATATCTCCCAACCTTTTTGCTCCTAGCATTTAAAGAGCAGTTGAAAAGCATTCTGTATGCTCCCAAGTGAAACCACTTCAAGCAGTTGAAATGCTAATTAACAGCCAAAAGCTTTTGAGCAGCACAGCTTATGCTAACTCAAGGCAGCTATGCATTCGAACTGCTTATGTAGGGCAGCAAGCAGTTTAAATGCGTAATACGGGCTCATATACAGCTTATTCAAATGCTTAGTGGTTACCTGGGCTTTAACACAATAATTTCCTTCTTGATTTTACATATATAAAAAATTGAGCTCTAGCTAGGAAGCAAAATGTGTCGTGTTGTAGGTTTAAAGTTTTTATGAACATTGATGACGTCAAACCCGACATCAACCTATCATTAGACTGGCCCAAATACAAAAATGTCGAAAAATTCCACGGGGCACCCTCTAGAATCGTGCCTTTGGTTGAGAAGAATAACCTGTGAAAGATTCAGATCAATAGGTTAAAAACTGAGCTGGCGCAAATGAGTTGAAGGTTTGTATGGGATGTTCAGTTATGGGAAATTGGATGACCTTCAGTCTCTCTTTCAGCAGGCCGGTTTGGCGAGTTCGATTAGGCTCAGAATTTAAAGAATGGTAGTTGAGACCCTAAGGAACATCTTTGTAGAAGACCATATCATGATAAAATTTAATTTAGTTACGGTTTCAGCTAACGAGAGCAGGGTGAGGACATCTTCCCCCTTGTCTTCCCCAGTTTACTCTCGGTTGTTATATACAGCACATGTTTGTCGGTCGAAGCATGTGTGCACATCATAGGCAGCGATGTAATTCTTCATTGTCTCGATACCCATCCACGTGCGTGAGCAATGGAAATGATGAAGGGCAACATAGCCGCCTATGATGTAGTGTGCAGGTTTCGAACGGCAAACACGTGCTGCATGTAACAACCGAGATTAAAAGGGAAATGTCCTCACTCTGCTTTCGTTAGCTGAAACCGTAACTAAATTTAGTTTTATCATAGTATGGTCTTCTACAAAGTTGTTCCTTAGGTTCTCAACCACCATTCTTTCAATTCTGAGCCAAATTGAACTCGCCTAACCGGCATGCCGTTTAAGAGACTGGAGGTCATCCAATTTCCCATATATTTCAACTGAATATCCCAAACAAACCTTCAACTCATTTGCGCCAGCTCATTTTTTAACCGATTGAGCTGAATCTTTCACAGATTGTTCTTTTCATACAAAATCCAGATTCTAGAGGGTGTCCCGTGAATTTCGAAAACTTTTCTTACTTCTTATACAAATTTGGGCCGGTCTACCTATCATTCACCTATTTTTATTTTGGCCACCAAACCCAACATGGACCCAATACTTGTTCAATGTTGATCCAACAGTGGCTCCACATTCGATAAAAATTGACCCGACTTTGACCCGACATTCGATATTTTTTCAGTTTGGCAAAATTTTGCAAGGTGTTTCGTGTTTTGTGCCCAGCTACTCATTCGAGTGACAATGTAATTGACAAGGATTCGCATCTCATATGATAGGTGCTCTGATTGAATGAAATCGATTTAAACATGGATAGAAAGTAGAAAAATTAATGAGATGAAATTTTGCAACACTGTTTGAATCGGTTCGTTTTTAAGGCTCCAACTCACAGGTGTCGCATAAGTGTTGAAGTACAGGCAGTCAATCATGTTCATTTAATAGTTAAAGGTCACACGGCATTCTTAGAAAATTATGGGATATTCCAGGTAATCCTAAAAGTTCTGGAATTCAGTTTTTTTCTATGGCTACGACAGTAGTTTCTCAAGCGAAAAATAGTAACCTGGGTTTAAATCAACAATTATTCCAAAATAGTTTTGAAATATTCCACATCAGCCAATTGAATAGTCAGGAGATTTACTGGATATAATAGCTTTGTACAATGAAAAAAGTTACCGGTATACTCGTAGACTTCAGGATGTAATCTCAAGAACGGTTTGGATGTCCTTAGACATCTCAACAGATCTAATGCAGTCAATTGAACTTTGAGATGTCCAGTAAGTCATGGTATTTTACAAGTCGTGGCTTTGTATTATGAATGAAGTTACCGTTACACCCGTAGACTTTAGGATCTTATCTCCAGAACAGTTTGGATGACCTAGGATATCCCGACTGATCTGAAACTATCTATTGAACTTTCAAAAGACTTACTGGACACGATAGACTACAAATCGTAGTTTTGTATGATGAAAGAAGTTACCGTTACAGCCATAGACTTTAGGATCTAAACTCAAGAACAGTTTGGATGACTTAGGATATCCAGAAAAATACTCTGCATCATATTCTACCGTTTTTATACTGTTAAGCACCATAACTACAGAAATATGTAGAAAAACTCAGTAATAATGCTTGGAAAAATCCACGTAAATGAAAACCGCGTTAATTAAAAAATCCGCGTAAATAACCTGACTGTATTTTACCGCATAAAGAAATTTAAATGGCTCTCGTAGAAAAAAAAAACGAATCCAATGAAAGGATTAAAGAAACAGTGTGTAATAGGCTGAGAATTACATAAGTTCGATTAATCCACTAAAATTAATCAATGTTGTGAAACTCACATACATTACATCACAGCTTTACTGGTTGATTCTCATTCCGCCACCGATCTGGATAAATCAAGTTCTTCTGCTTTCTCTGCAATATGACTCACCGCTATTCATGTTCTTCCGTGGAAGCCAACGTACGGATTGATGCACACAGATTCAATATCAAAACAAAAAATAAAAATACCCGGCACCTGATAGTCGCTACGCGCCGCCCAAAGGGGATTCCCCAACAGCACACCATCACACACCGTGTGTATCGGAACACGAGCGCCCTATCGCGACACAGTAAATCGTGTACGGAGCGTAGCCGTATAACCGTATAAACGCGTCCACCCGAGCGTACAGAGCAGCAACCAGCACATACACCACCGTGCAAACGCCGTTCATAAAAGCAATTTACCACCCGGTCAAGCCACTCAGTCGATTAGTTGAAGTTCGTCGAAGACAAGAGAGAAAAAAGCCCTCGTTTCAATATGGCTGGACAAAATCTGATCGGTTCGATTCCGGAGTTCTACGGTTCGGTCGACGACTGGAACGTGTACCAGGAACGGTTGGAACAGTTCTTTGAAGTGAATGATATCGCCGACGCGAAACGGGTCGCCCTGCTGATCAGTGTCATTGGGGGTGAATCGTACAAAACCCTTCGGGACCTGTGCCATCCGGTGCTGCCCAAGAACAAGACCTTCGATGAACTGTGCACCCTGCTGCGGAAGCAGTACACCCCACAGGTGGCCATTTTCCGGGAACGAACGAACTTCTACAACGCGCGCCAAGAGCCCCATGAAAACGTGACTCAGTGGTACGGGCGGTTGAAGAAGCTCTCGGTGGACTGCAAGTTCGGTGAGAATCTGGAAGCGATTCTGCTGGATAAGTTTGTGACCGGGTTGAGGAGTGGCCAGATTATGGACCGGCTGTGTGAGGAAAATGAAACGCTCAAGCTGGAGACGGCGCTGGAGCTGGCCGTGAACAAGGAGTGCGCTATCAATGCATCGAGCTAGAATGTGATAAGGGGGGCTTTGGCGCGCGGGGATTTAATGAGAGATTGAATGTGCGAGGAAAAACCAGAGAGGATTGAAGAGCTTTAAGTATTAAACGCATAGAAAGCGTATGTGTGCAAGAGTGTGTATTTATTACCTTAGCATCTAAGGTTACTGCTGTTAGATAAGAAGCTTAATTAAATCCAGACTTGTAGTTAAATAAATGAAATAACATCAAACCGAAATGAACAAAACATGTCTTGATGGTCTTTTCTGGGAAAATGAAGTGAAAGAATATCCTCTCTAGTCGTAAGCAATGCTTCTGGGACTGTCAGTCAATCTTGTGCCGGTGAGTGTGAACAGAGCAGCAGCAGAAAGAAAAATCTGTCGAAAAAATAATGTTGACTCTTTTAAGTGGGGAAGCTGAAATAAAAAAAAAATCAATTACGAGTATAGAGTGACATCATGAACAAGGCAGCTGGAGTGGATTGATTTTCATTTTGTTTCTGTTGAGGCTTTCTGGTGAGTTTTTTTTATTTCTTCTCTTTTTTCGTTTCTTTTCTTTTATTGACACTCATCTTTGAAAACGGGATTTGCAAACAACAGTTAAGAACAGAAATTTAAAGTTTTTAGATCAGTTTACAGCTTGTTTTTGTTATTATTTTGGAGACCCTAATGCATTTTAGACCCTTGGTGTTTAAATCCTAAATAACCACAGGTATACCTCGATTTAGTGGCCATTTAAATTTTCGAAATGTCTATAAAATCGAAGCAAACTTTTTTATTATATTTTTATTTAAATTGTATACCAAAATGTACCGAAACATATAAAAAGTGCATGAAAACAAAATTTTCGGTAAAAGGCTCGGAGTTTTGGCATATATTAGTAATTCTCGCTAAATAACGAATAAACCATTACATATCTCGATTGCTAGCTACGATCGAAGTATTTTGTCTCAAAAATATGTACAGGGGATGACCAAAATGTTTGGGATAGGCAACTTTTTTTTCTCTCACAAAAAAGTTCAACATGCTGTAACTTTTTATGGAGTGCATCAAATATTCTCAAATTTTGACTGTTTGTCAACCTATTCTATGTGCATCATTGGTACAAATTTAAGCTCGATTGATTAATCTTTCGCGAAGTTATAACCGTTCTGGTAAAACACTATGTTTTAGACTACTAATTTATGAGCTGTCATATCTCGGAGACCAGTGAACCAAATTTAATGAAATTTTGAACTTTTATCCACAATATATCCATGCTTCAAAATCATTTAAAACATGGGTACTTTTTAAACGTTGAAAAAAGTTATGATGGATTGACTCTTTTTGGATCTTTTTCGATAAAATGCATTTTTTTACATCAATGTCATAAAATTGTATTTTTGATATCCAAAGATTTTCTACTTCTGTTCATAAGATATCTATAAAAATATATACTAGAGCCTATTTGGATTAAAGGAAGAACACATTTAGTAATTTTTGTACAGTATAGTAAATTTGACTCATTTTCCTCTAAATGGATGAAAATGTCAAACCATCATAACTTTTTTCTTAGTTTAAAAAGTATATATGTTCTGATGAATGTTCAAGCACTATTATATTGTTGATAATCGCTCAAAATTTCATTTAATTCGGTTTACTGGTCTCCGAGATATGACAGTTCAAAAATTGATAGTCTTAAAAATAGTGTTTTACCAGATCGGTTATAACTTCGCGAAAGATTAACCAATCAAGCTCAAATTTGTACCACTAATGCACATATAACAGGTTAATAAACAGTCAAAATTTGAGAATATTCGATGCACTCTATGAAAAGTTACACTATGTTGAACTTTTTTGTGAAAGAAAAAAAGTTGCCTATCCCAAACACTTTGGCCACCCCCTGTATGCTTGAATCAAAAGACAATATTTTGAGCAATAGGCATACACAACAACGTTACATATTTGCATAAATGTAAAAAAAAATAGAATAACTCCAGAAATTCCGCCAGGGATCTCTTCTGAAATTCCGTCGGAAATTTACAGATTCGTGACAAGCACTTGAAAGATCGCGGCTACTGATTGTGCTGTATTTGCCGAACGATCTTTCTGTACGAGCTCGGTCCCCTAATGTTGCAACTTTGTAAAAGTAAGTGAATCCAGAATTTTTAACTTTATTACGACGGTCTCCGAAGAAAACTTCCCAAATCAAATCATCACGTTATAGATTATTTCAGAAATTTTTTTTTATGTGTTCCTCCAGAAGTATCACAAAAACTTCTTTCACAAAATATGGCATGAATTGCTTCACCGATTCCTCCAAGATTTATTACTAATTATTGCAGAGATTGTTCAAGAAAATCGCACAAGGATTACTACAGAAATTCCTCTGAATATTGATTCAAAAACGAAAACATAATTTTCGTTTGGAGAATCTATTGTAGATTTCTTTGGAAAATAATCTTCCAAAAAATTCTTTAGGATTTTTTTTCTATAGTTTTCAATCAAACATTCTTTCACGGATTCCTACAAAAATGCTTCCATGGATTAATTCGGTAATTGTTTTAAGAGATTTGCTACGAAATTTCTCCTATTCTACAAAGAATTATTTTTAAGCATCTTGCATGATTTACTTCTGAAAATCCTCCTGTTAAAAAAAAATTTTCATGAATTTGAGCATAAATTTCTCCAGGGATTCTTTCGAAAATTCGTTCAGAGATTGCTTCCAAAATTTCTTCAGGAATTCTCTAGAAATTCTTTTGATAAAACTTTCAACGATGCCTTCAGAAAAAAATCCAAAGATTTTCAGAAAATATTTCAACAGTTTCTAAAAATATACTTAAAATGCTTGGGTTACTTATGAAATTCTCCCAAAGATTTCACCAGAAATTCCCACAGTAACTTCCAATTTCTGCAGAAATTCCCCTAGAGATTTCTCCGGAAGTTTCAAAAAGAGTTTTATAAGAAAATTGTGTATGAGTTACTGCAGGAATTCTTCCAGGGATTTCTTTAGAAAATCCTTCAGAGATATACCCTATTTTTTCGGGACGTTTCTACATTTTTTTCCAAAAAATCCTTCGGTTATTCCTTTGATCATTTTCTCAAACGATCTTCCAAGAATTTATTCCAAAACTTTCTCCGGAGCTTGCTTTAGAAATTGCTGAAAGAAGTTTGTTAGGAAACTTTGAGGAAATGTTTGACGAATGGGCAGTTTGCATGCATCCGCCAAAAATGTTATTGCTGAGGGATCTATAAAAGATATCGCCAGAGAATCACCCCATGGGAGCATGTACTCCGATCATCGTGAGCATCGACAAAGCGAAATATATAAAGGGGGATTAGGGGCATAATGGACACCCCTGTTTTTGCCGAAACTGTTCACTTTTATGTTAGACTTCCAATGCATAAGGGTAAAGGAACAATTTATTGTTCTATTTTTCAAATGTACATTTTATATTCCTCCAAAATAACCAAAACATTATTGAAATATAAATATGTAATATACTCATATGGTGAAATTCCTATAATTTCGAAGCAGCAGCAAATAAGGTATTACGAGTGTTTAAGTGTGTTCACCATTAAAACAAGTGAATTGTTACCTTATCTACATGTATACGAAGATTTAGCAATGGATGAAGTATTTTATTTTTCATGAGAATTTACTCAAAATAGCAATTTTAATGTTGTAGTCGATTCGGGGCGAAATGAACACTGGCAATTACCTATGGATGTATGCGCATTGCATACCATTAGGCGTTTTAGAGGATTTGAAAAAAAAATCAATCCGATTATTTTAGCCTACATTTTTTTTAATTTAACTTTGATGTTATGTGAACTCGTCCAAAATGGAGTATTATATATGTGGTATTGATCTCTGTAGGCAAATTACTTAAATGGTAGATGTAATCAAAGAATTAGCATAAAATATGCAGGGGTGTCCATTATGCCCCGATGGGTGTCCATTTCGTCTAGTAGCTTTCCTGCCAAAAGACATACTGCCTGCTGTAAATGATTGAAATACTTAAGAAACAAGCTAAAGTTATAAGCCACCTGATAGTATGTTAAGTTTTTCTCTGTTGTACAGGCCTAACGTACTTACTCATTTGCTTAGGGTGTCCATTATGCCCCTAATCCCCCTATATAAAATATGAATTCCGAAAGGGAAGTTTGAGATTAAGGGAAATACATAAAACTAAGTATGTCATGAGGTATGCTGTGGCGTAATATGGGTGATCCACAAAACAATTTATGGATATGAAGTGAGCCACAAGTTAATTATCTTAAAACGGCAAAAGGTTATTGCGACCATAACAAATTGCAAATGCTCCAAAGAAAATCAAAAAGCACTGCCTTAAAAATGAACATATGTTCCATTAAAGTGTGCAATTAATAATTGAAAACGCTCCATACTTCATAGAAAATGTACCGGTAAAACATAAATTTTTCTCAATACATTGTCACCAATAAATAAATTCTGTACCTAGACAAATAAAACATCGTTAAAAGAGAAACTATGCAAATGTATCACTTAAGATTTATCAAGATAAGCAAATATAATCGAAAGACAAAAAGTAGTTGTATAAAATGACTAAGACAAAGTTCTGTACAAAAGTTTCTCCTACTATTTTGAATAAGCCTTCATTTGAAAAAAAAAAAAAAAAACTGACCACAAGAGGTACAATCCTTTATTCAGCTCCTAAACATCTAATTTTGATGATTTTAGCTGATTTGATTAATATGCGCTCAATCAGCAATCAATTAAATTTATTTATTGTGTAAAAATAAAATAAAAACACTTTCGTGAGCTTATTTTTACCATTAGATGCGTCTATTTCCAGAAGAGATGTTTGGGAATGTATAAATTAATCTGTGGGAAAATTGGGAATTGAACTCGGACCTCCTGATTTATAGTCATTCTCCTTAGCAGCTATACCACACAGAATTGTATATGTACATATCCTCGAAAACAAGAGCATTACTTGTTGTGTCTGAATAGTCAAAAACATAAGTTGAATTCTGGAGTCTTTATTGAGGCTGAAGAAGCGAAGTGGACTTCACGATAACATGCTTGGGTCAGCTGTCAAAAATTATTGATTATAGGGTGAACAACAGATGATTAATTCTGCATGTTGGTTTATGTTTTAAAGCTGGTTACCTAGATCAATAATATGTTATTCAATTTGGAATTCAGCCATCAATGTATTGCTGATTAAAGAGGTTGAACAAGCCATGCTTCAGACCAATATTCAGCTGTCATTGTGTTCAGTCATTGACACCATTAAACAGCTGTTGTTCAGCTCATACTATAACTGTTCAGCATTCGTTGTTGCTTGGGGCTGTTATGAGGGTTGCTTACTTCTCGTCCATTACCAAAGCACAGAGATTTGAGGTTGATCACTGACTGTAATACAATACTAACGTAAATAATCCTCCAACGGTCCAAAGCTGTCCTGGTCTCATCCTTGCCACAGCTGATGTATGGGGAAAGAATGGTTGATTGGAGTTACAGATTAATGGCACAAATGTCCCAAATGGAGGAGAACTTGCCTCTGGAGCCGACCTACTGATACAGATATAGACAACATCACAGGAAGATGGGAGTTATTAGGAGTTGGGTAAAGGCCACAAGATACGTTTAGTCAACGTTCTGGCACCGAAGTTTCAAAACAGTATGCAGGAAAGAGTTCACCAAATTGTTCGAATTCAGTTACATTGGAGACAACATTTTTGACTTCTATCTGCGTCTCCCGGACATCCAGCTGCAGTATCTTCCAAAATATACGGAAATATCGCGAAAATGCAGACGGATTTAGACACCTTGATAGGGGAAAGACAAACTAGTACAAACGTAAAATGGTTCCATATATTGTGGCCTCATCCAAAACAACAAAGCCGCTCGTGATGAAAGCGTGTATTGATTTGTTTAATAAGAGCTCTTGAATGTCAAGTTTGAGTCATTTCAATTGATGAACGCAAATATTCCACTTTTCCGGACATGATTGATCGGTTGAGGTGTTAATTAAGGATGAAGATTAAATGAAGTTAAGCAAATTTGATTGGGACAGTGTCAGATAAATAAAACCGACAGGGGATGCTGGCGACCTTTCAATTATCGCTCTTAATTAGGTCGAGTTTTTATGGTTTTTATCCACACCTCTCGAAAGTGGGAAGTTTTTGTGGCGATGCACATTGAAATTAAAGTAAAAGTTAAAGCAGCACCTATTCATGATTGAATCTTTAAAATCAAATGTGTTTTAAGAGTTTTTGAATTTGATATGTCTGACACTAATAAATGTTATGTATCCAACGAGTTGAACAAAAGTGAAGAATGTAGACATTGCTATCACTACAGGCAACTGCGGTTTTATGGCGCATAACAAGAAGCTTTTCCCGATGGCATTTTCCATTTTCCCTACCACTCCCATGCCAATTTTCTCCTCAAAGCCCAGCTATTGAAGCGTGAGGTGTGAGAACCATAAAATGACAGGTATTGAAAACTCTACCCGGAACGGACTGATTGCCATTGACTGCCGAAGGACATCAGTCGCATCGGGTGCCTGTGCTAACGATGAGAGGCTTAAAGATGTCAATGATTTTCAATTACTCTGTCGGTGTCAATCGTTGATTGAATCGGACAGTATGGTTATTTCTGGGGCTCACCTGTTACGATTGGTGGGCAGGAGATTAACATAAATTTAAAAATAAATAATTAAAATTAAGCAAGATGACCACGAAAACTAAACCTGTTTGTGATGGCAAGCAGGTATGTTAGATGCCATTACGGCGGTATGGTTTTTTGAGGTAAAGTTGCATATATTTTTGATAAAGTGCTTGAAATAATATCTGCTAGAACGTCATTTTGCAACACAACCAGAATTTTATATAGATTATGTGAACCTTCTTCGTAAACCGAAATATTGATTCAATAATCACATCGAAGGCATTTTACGTATTGTAGCTCTATTGGTTCCGATACGCCTTTCTAGGTCAATGAACAGACGATATTTCCTACTCTCTTCCTCTTGTTCGATGGTTGCAGTCTGGAACTCTAAGACCAACCTGATATAGAGGCGAATGAAACGTTCAAGCTCAAGCCTACAGTAAACTCTAAAACATAATGTTGTAAAAACCTTGGCCAATTGACCCCGACGTGTGTTGAACAAAAACACCAGATCAGACTCTTCTTGTGTAACCCTTTCCTTCTCACAACTTTGAAAAACTATTTCTATGCCGGAAAGCCACAAAACTATTACAAATAAGCTTAACTTTTCGAAATTCATAAAAAAAGGTTGTTTCTATATAGTGCATGACGCGATCCGTGGAGAAGCCTGAGGTTAATTGGTGTGCTTGATGGTCTACTGTATGAAGGGCAGAAATAGTGGACGCGCTACATACTTAACGATGCGGTATCAGGTATCAATAGGTCGGCACCAAAGGCCAGCTTTTGGATGTTTTTTTTTAAGTTTTTCTCTTTCAGTTTTTCTATGGAAGTAATTAAAAGTTCCTCCAAAGATTTCTTCAAGAGATTTTTCTGCAATTCCTATTTGAATTAACACTGATGATGCTCCAGGCACATAATCAGGTATTTCTCCAAGAGTCCTGAAGAGGTTCTCCCTGGAGTTTCTCCTGAAATTGCGCACAGAGTTCTTCCAGAGATTCTTTCACTAACTCTTCTAAATTTCTAAAAGAATCCCTTGAGGAAATTCTTCAAAAGTTTGTTCAGAAAGTTCCTCCAAGAAGACTTCCTCGGACTCATACAGGAAATGGTTTCTTCGGCAATGTCTTCAAGGATTTTTTCAGAAATGTCGCCAACAACTGTTTCAGAAATTTTTCTAAAGATTCCTAACAATCATTCAGAAATTTCTCGATTCCAAAATTCCATCAGATAATTCTTTAAGGAATCCTTCAGCAATTCTTCAGCGAAACTTATCCTACAGATTTTTTGAAACTCATTTGGCGAGCCCGATTAGTTAAAAAAATATTCCAAGTTTTACTTATAAAATTCTGCAAGCATTCCTTTACCAATTCGCCAAATAGACTCCTCCAAGTAAATTTCAAACTTCAGAATTCCTCCCGGACTTGCCTCAAAGTTTCGTTAGGGAATTTTCAACAAATTTCTCCAACGAATCTAACAGGAACTTCAACAAGAATTTATCCAGATTCTTTTTCTGGTAAAAAATTTCCAACTATTCCTTCAGGATGTTTATGGATCTTTCAAAGGAATTTATTCTAGAATACTTGAAGTGTACCTTCATTGATGCTTTGAAATGTTTGGCCAAATATTCAATCGAGCATTTATTCAAGAATTTCTTGAAAAAAAAGTTCCAAGAGTTCATCCATCAATTCCTATAATGATCACCCAGAAATTTTTCAAAAAAAAAAAATCTGTAGAAATTCAAGGATTTTCACAAATTTAAGATTGTTTCCAAAGTTTTTCTAGAAATTCCTTCAAGAATTCCACTAAGGTTATCTTTATTATTTCATTCATTCAAGAATTTCTATAAGGATTTCTACAAAAATTCCTCTAAAATTTAATCAACAATTCTTCCAGAACTTCCTGAATAAATTTCTTTAGAAATATCATTTTGAAATCCTCAAAAAAATCTTCGAAGATTCTGTAGGGATTTCTCCAATGATTCCTTGAGAAACTCCCGTCAGGTCACTTTGAGGAATTTTGAGGGATTCTCTCTAAAATTTTCTCATGTGTTCTTCCCGGCATCCTTCCAAAGATCACTTTGGATTTCCCACAGTGCACAGTGGGAAAAATCGACCCAAAAAACGGATCTTTTAACGCCGCTGGTTTCGGTACGTGAAGTTGACCATTTCTGACGTAAAAAATTACGAGAAATCGATTGGTGCAAAATTCATTCACCGCACGGCACGGGAAGTGGTCCATTTTGCCCCATTTTGCCCTTTTTTCATACAAAAGAGAATCAAAATGTAGTTTCAAACAACCAACAAGACTGTAAATCGTTGAAAATAGCTGCTGGTGTAATTGAAAGTTAATAGCAATCATAATAATACATAAAAGATTCTTCCAAATGCTTATTTTGCCCCATATGCCCCAATAACTGCGAAACGGTGAGTCGATAAGGAGAGCGTCCAATATAGCTCTGGTCCTCACAAGTTCCTACCTCATGCTTCCACGGGTCAAGCGATGACAAAGACCGCCAGCTAAGAGTTGTGTGCTTAGCTGGTAGTGCAGCCTGGGCACTGTTGTCCTTCTGACTTCAGCTAGATTGAGGAGGTACGATCCGAGTGTCTGTTCACCAAGGAGGTGCGGCTCAAACAGCGTCTGTTCTGGCATCCAGCGGCTGAGTAAGAAACGCTGCACCACGCCCAGCTAGATCCAAGGTGGTAGCCCCATCAGCGTGGTCGTCCCAGTGTTGGTTGGGACGTTAAACAGAACTGGCACGATGGCCCTCCGGCGAGACAGGAGTGTTGGCGTAGGCCCAATAAGCCACCCGTAAAAATCCCCATTGCGAATAACATAGGAGAAAATACGACTCGATACAATCGGCAAAGACCCACGCGACGAAATAAGGACTACGATTGGAAACTTGGAACATGGAATTGCAAGTCACTAGGTTTCGCAGGATGTGACAGGATAATCTACGACGAACTACATCCCCGCAACTTCGACATCGTGGCGTTGCAGGAACTTTGTTGGACTGGACAGAAAGTGTGGAAAAGCGGGCATCGAGCGGCTACCTTCTACCAAAGCTGTGGCACCACCAATGAACTGGGAACAGGTTTTATAGTGTTGGGCAAGATGCGACAACGTGTGATCGGGTGGCAGCCGATCAACGCAAGGATGTGCATGTTGAGAGTTAAGGGCCGTTTCTTCAACTACAGCATCATTAACGTCCACTGCCCACACGAAGGGAGACCCGATGACGAGAAAGAAGCGTTCTACGCGCAGTTAGAGCAAACATACGATGGTTGCTCGCCGCGTGACGTGAAAATCGTTGTCGGCGACATGAACGCGCAGGTAGGAAGGGAGGAATTGTACAGACCGGTAATCGGGCGAAACAGCCTGCACGCCGTATCGAATGATAACGGCCAGCGATGCGTAAACTTTGCAACCTCCCGTGGTATGGTAGTCCGAAGCACCTTCTTCCCCCGCAAAGATATCCATAAAGCCACCTGGAGATCACCCGATCAACAAACAGAAAATCAAATCGACCACGTTCTAATCGACGGTAAATTCTTCTCGGATATAACCAACGTCCGCACATACCGCAGTGCGAATATAGATTCGGATCACTACTTAGTCGCTGTATGCATGCGCTCAAAACTTTCGACAGTTATCACCACGCGTCGAAGTCGAACGCCGCGGCTCAACATCGAGCAACTTCGTAACGGAGAAGTGGCTCAAGACTACGCGCAGCAGTTAGCAGTGGCCCTACCTACGGAAGAGCAGCTTGGCGCAGCTACACTTGAAGATGGCTGGAGGGACATCCGATCCGCCATAGGTAGTACCTCGGCTACAGCACTAGGCTTCGCGACTCCGAATCACAGAAACGACTGGTACGACGGCGAATGTGAACAGTTGAAAAACGAGAAGAATGCAGCATGGGCGAGAATGCTGCAACACCGTACGAGAGCGAATGAGGCACGTTACAAACAGGCGCGGAACAGGCAGAACTCAGTCTTCCGGATGAAGAAGCGCCAGCAGGAAGAACGAGATCGCGAAGCGATGGAAGAGCTGTACCGCGCTAAGGACACACGAAAGTTCTACGAGAAGCTGAACCGCTCGCGCAGAGGCTTTGTGCCACAAGCCGACATGTGCCGAGATAATCACGGGAATATTCTCACGAGCGAGCGTGAGGTGGTCGAGAGATGGCGGCAGCATTACGATGAGCACCTCAATGGCGACGTTGCAAGTACCGAAGGTGGCGTGGTAACAGATCTAGGAGTATGTGCACAGGACGAAAGACTTCCGGCCCCTGACCTTCAAGAGATTGAGGAGGAGGTTGGCCGGTTGAAAAACAACAAAGCCGCTGGAGCAGATCAACTACCAAGCGAGCTTCTAAAATACGGTGGAGAAGCACTGGTGAGAGCACTACACCGGAGCACTATTACCGGAGGAATGGATGGAAAGTATCGTGTGTCCCATCTACAAAAAGGGCGACAAGTTGGATTGCGGGAACTACCGCGCGATCACACTACTGAGCGCTGCCTACAAGATACTCTCTCAAATTTTATGCCGCCGTCTATCACCGATTGCAAGAGAGTTCGTGGGGCAATATCAGGCTGGATTTACGGGTGAACGCGCTACAACGGACCAGATGTTCGCCATCCGCCAGGTGTTGCAGAAATGCCGCGAATACAACGTGCCCACACATCACTTGTTCATCGATTTCAAATCGGCGTATGATACAATCGATCGAGAACAGCTATGGCAGATTATGCACGAATACGGATTCCCGGATAAACTGATACGGTTGATCAAGGCGACGATGGATCGAGTGATGTGCGTAGTTCGAGTATCAGAGACACTCTCGAGTCCCTTCGAATCTCGCAGAGGGTTACGGCAAGGTGATGGTCTTTCGTGCTTGCTGTTCAACATTGCTTTGGAGGGTGTAATAAGAAGAGCGGGGATAAACACGAGTGGGACGATTCTCACGAAATCCGTTCAGCTGCTTGGTTTCGCCGATGATATTGATATTATTGCTCGTAAATTTGAGACGATGGCGGAAACGTACATCCGACTAAAGAGTGAAGCCAGGCGAATCGGATTAGTCATTAATGTGTCGAAGACAAAGTACATGATGGCCAAGGGCTCCAGGGAAGAATCACCGCGCCCGCCACCCCGAATTCATATCGACGGTGATGAAATCGAGGCGGTTGAAGAATTCGTGTACTTGGGCTCACTGGTGACCGACGACAACGACACCAGCAGAGAAATTCAGAGGCGCATTGTGGCAGGAAATCGTGCCTTCTTTGGACTCCGCAGAACTCTACGATCGAATAAAGTTCGCCGTGACACGAAGTTAACCATCTACAAAACGTTGATTAGACCGGTCGTCCTCTATGGGCACGAAACATGGACCCTACGTGCAGAGGACCAACGCGCCCTTGGAGTTTTCGAACGGAAGGTGTTGCGTACCATCTACGGCGGAGTGCAGATGGAAGACGGGACTTGGAGAAGGCGAATGAACCACGAGCTGCATCAGCTGCTGAGAGAACCAACCATCGTCCATACCGCGAAAATCGGGAGGCTACGGTGGGCGGGTCACGTCATCAGGATGTCGGATAGCAACCCGACTAAAATGGTTCTCGAGAGTCATCCGACCGGTACAAGAAGACGTGGTGCGCAGCGAGCTAGGTGGGTCGACCAAGTGGAGGACGATCTGCGGACCCTACGCAGAGTGCGGAACTGGAGGCAAACAGCCATGGACCGAGTGGAATGGAGGCGGCTACTATGTACAGCAGAGGCCACCCCGGCCTTAGCCTGACTGGTAAGGTAAGTAAGCCCCAAAAACTGCTGAATATTCACATATTTTTCTAATTTTGAATGGATTTTTAATGTTACTGATTTGAAGTTGATTTGTTTAGCATAAACAAAAAAGCGCTAGATCTATTATCACCATAATCATCTTCGGGAGTTGTCCGATTTGCCCCATTTAGCCCTATTTTCATGAAAAAATTAGATTTGAAATGTATATATGAAAAACAAATACTGCTATGGAACGTTGAAATTAGTTTTAGGTACAATTGGAAGCTAACAGTTATCATGCGCATATGTGAAAGATATTTTCCCTATTTTACCTTACATGCCCCTAAATAGCTGTCCATTTCACGCCAATTTGCCCTGATTTTTTGTCATGTAATGAATAAATTAATTTGTCCTGACTTTTTGTCATGTAATGAAAAAAATAATTTTCATTATTAGAATTGGTACTGAAACCAATGTTATCAAAACGACATATATATGACTTTTTCTATAATTTTAGCTTTTGATGGGGAATTAAGGGCAAAATAGGCATTTTACAAAATATGTCAAATATGCGCCAAACTGATTAAATAGGGCGTCTTAAAGCACCAAATTATATATATTCAAGATGCCTCATTTAATCAGTTGTGTGCATATTTGTCACAAATTAAGGTTAAGATTAATGCTTATTTTACCCTAAATTCCCCGAAGTTATATTTTTTTAACTTTCCTTTCGACTACATTAGTTTCAATACCAAAAGTCCATCAATTCGGATATAAGTAAATGCGGGAAATCAATTCATTCATGAGACGATAACAAATCAGGGCCGATTGGGGTAAAACGGGCAGCTATTTGTACCCTCTTGAGAATAATTCTAAAGCCAATAGATAAACCGTATTTGTATATATAAAAAATGATCCAGGACTTCATGCATTGCAACCAGTGACATTACAGAACAATTCAAAAAATGTTATCATCCAGCAGTTTTAGGGGCATGTAGGGTAAAATAGGAAAAATATCTTTCATAAATGCGTATGGTAACTGTTAGCTTCCAATTGCAACTAAAACTAATTTCAACGTTCGATAGCAGTATCTGTTTTTTATAAATGCATTTTAAATCTCATTTTTCTATGATTATGGGGCAAATTGGACAACCACTGACGATGATTCTGGTGATAACTGATCTATTGCTTTTTGTTTATGCAAAAACAAACAAATTCAAATCAGTAACATTAAAAATCCATTCATAATTAAGAAAAATCCACAATTTCCAGCAGTTGTTGGGGCATATGGGGCAAAATAAGTAATTAAAAGGATCTTTCATATGTGTTTATGATTTCTATTAACCTCTAATTACACATGCAGCTATTTTTAACGATCTACAGTCGTGTTAGTTGTTTGAAAGTACATTTTGACTATTTTTTTGTATGAAAAAAGGCAAAATAGGGCAAAATGGACAACTTCCCGTGCCGTGCGGTGAATGAATTTAGCACCAATCGATTTCTCATACTTTTTTACGTCAGAAATGGTCAACTTCACGTACCGAAACCAGCGGCGTTAAAAGATCCGTTTTTTGGGTCGATTTTTCCCACTGTGCAGTGATTGCATCGGAAACTTGTCCAAGAATTATTTCAAGAATTCCACCAAGGAATCCAAGAAAGCCTTCAAAAGAATTTCTGCCAAAACAAATTTCATGCAGGTCTTTAAGTATTGCTCCAAGGATTTCTTTAGAAATGTTCTAATGGATTTTTCTATCTTTATCCCTGGGATCAGGCCCGTGCTCAGAAAAGGAGGCAAGAGAGAGGTTTATCCTAACTTTGACTAAAGGTGGAGGGGCGCCTAGTGTATGGAACATTGGAAATGGTAGGGGTTTAACCCCCAAAACCCCTCCCTAGTGCACGGGCTTGTCTGGAATAGTTCATGTCGGGCTCCTAATTCCTTCAAATTTTTCTTCGGTAACTCCTTTAAGGCTTCTCTGAAAGATTTCTCCAGGGATTTCAGCAAGAATTCTTTCAATCAATCCCGAAGGATTGCTTCAGGAATTCCTCCAAACAATTAGTTTGCTCAACAAGCCTATAGAAGCAACTTTTGTGAGTAGGGTTATCCCTGAATTTCTTTTATTATCCTTTCAAAATGTCTGCAAAGAATCCTTCAGGCTTGTCTTCAAGTATTTCTCCAAAAAATACTAAAAGAATTTCTCTGAAGATTTCCTCATGAACTCCTCAAAGTTTTTTTTTTCGTAAATTCCAGGGAAATCATTACAATAATGTAGTTGAAAAATTCTTAGATGATTCTTACAGAAATTCCTCAAATAATTCGTAAATCTTTTAGATAACCTTCTTGAATTTCTTAAGAATCTCGTTGAAAACTTATTTTAAAATTTATTTGAATATTCTTTTATAGAGTTCTTTCAATGATTGCTTGAGTAATTCCTTCAAGTATTCTTTCAGAGTTTTCTTTTCAAAACTACTATCTAAGGTTTTTGGTAGAAATTTATCCAAGGTTTCCTTCAGTTGTTCATCCCAGGATTTCTTCTGAATCGGTTCATGAAAAATCACCTTCTAAATCCCAACTTTAAACCCTAGTGAATACAATCAAATCTTATCATATCATTTTGAATTATCTAGTCCCTTGCTCTTTCATTAGAAAATGACCAATTTTTATGATGACCATTTCTATGATAAAGCCATAAAAAATGTTTCTATTTAAGATCAGGAAAAATAACAGTAGAATATGTAATGTTTCTGCTGTAAATAGTGAAAAAAATCTTATATGCAAGCATAGGCGCATTAAGGAAACTATTTTTTCTCTTCAATCAACATCTACTAAAACTTTTGATCATAAATCATCCTCTAATCCTATGATATTTTGACGGACCTGAAACTTTTTTTTTCCATTTCATTGATAAAAACAAAACAAGAAAAAATGTCCCGATTATGTCAGCACAAAATACAACCATGGTCTGACCAAATCGGGTCATCACTGTTTCAACAGGATTTACACCAAAAGCAAAGAATAAAAATAGAAAGATTGCCATCTCTTGTCTTTTCTGTGTAAAGACCAAGCGACAAGACAAGTGGCGCTCTCTAAGCGTTTCATGGTTTCATGTTCGTGAATTGCCATAAGAGATGGTGGTGTGCGTAAGTTTTGGTATCCGCATGAAGGTTAAGCTACCGCATGAAGGTTAAGCTTTCATCCGCAGATAACGCTGCGGTTGTGTCTCCTCGAGAATCATCGGAGTGGGCATTCTTGATATTCTTATTATTTGCCTAAAGACTACTGCCAGAAATGTTAACATGACTACTGTTTGAAGATTTATCCGAAGATGTACAATGATTTCCACATTAGTCCAAAGATCTCTTTGGCATTTGATCGCCAAATATGCAATTACATTAAGAATTTTAATTGATCGGTGGATTTCCAGGCATTTGTTCAAATACACGTGTGTCCGTGAAACCGTCTAGCTAGAACGGGTCAAAGTCTGCAATGGATTTCACTGAAATATTCCCTAGATTTGGATTCAGAATCCCAATTGGTGTTTCTATAGAAATCCTCCCAGATCCTTTAGCAAAATTTCTCCCCAATATTTTGCCAGAATCTCTCCGAAACTCCTTTGCTTTTCATCGTGCATTAACCCTCTTACTCCGTTGATGTAGCGCACACTCAGCATGACTGACTCAAACTCACGGTTAGGGTTCGTTAAACTGAACTAATCACATTTCCTTCGTCCCAAATAAAAAGCTATTTTGAAATAATTATGAAGTCTTGGAAAGTTCCCACTCATGTTCCACTGTGATGATGACTCATCGTCACTTGAACTGTAATTGATAAGGAAATACATCGAAACTAAAAACATGCTCAAACAGGTTCCATCATGTTCAATGTTGATGTCTTGTGAACTTTTTGGTTCACAGCCGAGGGGTCTTTCAAGATGCAATTTTGCATAAAGCTTAAATCTTAATTTTTGTATGCAAATCATTCACCTAGATTTTATAACAACGGCTATACATATTCTCATCAAACCGAGGAAACAACAATGTTTACCAACAAACCTTGACACTCCCCTCGCTTGCACTCGTCGTAGTAATTCAATCAACGTTTACTGTCGTCGTTGAGATTCGCTGAATCACGTTGCCGCGCATCGGATGATAGAGGCTCAAGTCTAGCCGGCCGGCCGGCATTCCCCGTACATCGATCAAAACAAACCAACCAAGCGAGATAGTAATGGATGAGGCAGCGCAATTGCTCCACACTGACGCAAAACTGCTCATGTGTGGTGAAATTCATGTTTGTGTAACCGCGAACACTTGGAAACATGATACTCAAGTTGACGATGAGTCATCCGTCCTGGCCGCTACATCGCGCGTGAAGGTCCACGCGTGCGACATGAAAAAAAAATGACAAACGTGTTTGTTTCGCCGCAGCCATGCGCGAACAATGATAACGAATTATTTTTACTGTCTGATGTGGTGTGTACGTATAAATAGCCCCTGGAGTGGCAACTGGATGCATCAGAACGCAAAGATGGCTTCGAACAGTAAGAGCATCCCAGCCAGTCAGCAGGCCCAGTTTGTGGGGATTATTCCCGAGTACGATGGGGATACCGACGATTGGAGTGTCTATCAGGAGATCCTGGAGGAGTACTTCAAGGCCAATGGAGTCCCGGACAGTAACAAGATTTCGGTGTTGATCAGCGTAATTGGACCAGATACGTATCGACTGCTGCGTGACCTCTGTCATCCGGATTCACCGAAGAGTAAAAGCTATGCGGAGTTGTGCGAGCTGCTGGCCAAGCAATTTCTCCCGGAGATTGCGATCTTCCGTGAAAGGGCCAAGTTTTATCGAGCGGAGCAGCAGCGTGGAGAGGACGTCAAGACGTGGTACGCCAGACTGAAGAACTATTCGGTCAACTGCAAATTCGGAGAGCATTTGGATCAATTGCTGCTGGACAAGTTCGTAATTGGATTGGCCCCTGGACCAATTCAGGATCGTCTGTGTGAGGAAAGCGAAAAGCTAACGTTGAAAGAAGCTCTGGATTTGGCTGCCAATCGAGAATCTGCACTTCAGGATGAAGAAATGGTTGATGACTTGGCTGACATGAACTTGGAGGAACATCGTCGTAGAGGATGGAAACATGGCGGTCGGCACCGTCATCGTGGTCACCACCATGGTCACGGACATGGCCATGGCCCCCCGCATCACGGCCACCATCACCACCATGGACCACACGGTCGTGAAATGTCATTTGCATTTGGACCCCGAGGACCGCACGGACCTCATGGACCACATGGCCACGGCCCCAGTATGTGGGGTCGCCCCCCGATGGGACCACCAATGATGATGGGACGTTTCGGCCCGAGAGGATTCCACGACTTCGAGGGAATGATGCCTATGCGTCGACACGAAATGAAACGTTGGGCCAAGTTCTGCCGCAAGATGCAATCTCGACGGGCGAAGGCTAGTTCGAGCTCGAGTAGCTCAAGTAGCAGCAGCAGCAGCAGCTCCGATAGTGAAAGCGATAACGAGGAGAAGAGATGCAAACGTGGTCGACGCCCCCATGGAGGACACAGGAAGGGTAACTGGCATGGAAAGTTCGATCATCATGGAGCTGGTAAATGTGCGAAGGGCAAGCGACGTGGAAAGGACTGCAAGAAGCAAAAGGAGGCCGATCCGGTTGTTACCGAGAATACGGAGCCGGAACTTATCGAATAAAGAATTAGATTTGTTATATGTTAATCTCATATTTAACCACTGTTTAGACGTGTAACCAATCAAAAAAACATAAAATAAGTAGTATGAAGAAAAACAAAACAAAAACAAACCAAAAAAAATGTAAAATGTTGAATAAAAACTAAAAAAAAATATGAGTTATTCAATAATAAGATATCACATTTTACATTTCCGCTCGGTAGTCAATTCAATCTACAATAATGGGTTTGAAACTTTTCATCGACTTCTTGTTACGTGTGTGGCCAAATGTTTCTCCTCATCGTTAGAGTAGTTTCCACTTGATCGATTTGCTGTTAATATAAGGATTTTCATTTCCTGTACCATTTGGAATCTTAGGAACACACATGCCTAGAGTGTAACGATCATATTATAACGGTTAAGTAGGATGTAAATGAGGAGAATGTGGTAGGTTGATATCTGGGCCAAAGGGTGTTGCATTCCCTACTTATACTATACATACGTTTGAACAAACTCTAGCCGCAACTCATGAGACGAAAAACCTCGAGAAAAAAAGTAAAGCCCATAAGAGCAAACAAGGAAAACTTCAAAGTGAATCATTACGACGGCGAGGAACGAAAGAAAAAAACGCTCAATGAAGTGGGGTGTAAGTATGTGACATTCACTCCTTGAAGATGTGGAGAGCCCTGCCCTGCGGAAGTAAGTGCTGGGTCTGGGTGTTCTTTCAACCTTGAACTGGATTTGGAATGAGAGCTACGACCGTTACGACATATGTACTGATGAAATACGGGAAGCATTTACTTTACACCGTCTTACATATGAAATCACTGGAAGTAACTCAGTGCTTAGCTTAGAATGTGTTTTTCCAGTCAGTTGTGATTCAACTAAACGTTGAAACCATATTGAATTAACCCTCTAATACCCAACCCCGCCTTTAGACGGGGTATAGTTTGAGCATTTTTGTAATTTTTGTTTCATGGAAAATATTTTTTTTATATTTTTGGCTGATATTTAAGGTTGTTTTGTATATCTCAAAATTGTATTTGGTATATTTTAAAACGCAATTACATTTTTTAAAAATCTTTGAAAAATTGATGTTTTAGTCACCTTTTTGAAATCATTGTTTATTTTGTATTTAATCGCTACAATTAACATATTTTAATTTTTTCCCAAATCATTCTACCCATGTTTAACAGTTTAAGGGAATCGAAAACACTCTAAACTTATTTTCCTTCACATTACACGGATAATAAAAATATCTATGAAAAAAAATAAAATAATAATATTTTAACAATAATCATAAAATCTCAAAATGTTTTCATCTCAAAAAATCCGTACCCCAGATAGGCTTCCAGGAAAAATATTAAAGTGTGGGGATGTTAAAAAATAAAAATTATAAAAACTGAAATTCACGAAATCGAGAATTAAAAAGAATCATCTTCCAAAACATGTTTAAATCGATTTTAGATGACGAAAAATTATATTTAGATCAAAATCAAAAATTTGGGTATTAGAGGGTTAAGTGTAATTTTGACTTGCATGTAAGGGGTATGTGATTCAGCTAACTCTTGTCCCGAGCGTGGGCGTTTCATGAAAAGTTCACTCAACCGCAATTTTGCTAGTTCTATGAAATGAACAACATTATCGAACCGGTTGTAATTATCAGCTTACTATTTAGTCTCAAATTTCGGTGAACCCATTTTATCATTATTTATCAGTTTGAATTTAAATGGTCATTAATGACCACCAGGGCAACATTTTCGTGGAATTACTACGAGCGGCGAGCAATTTTATTCAAATGGTTTGAAATGATTAAATATCTAGCATGATGGATAGCGCCCAATCCAATGTTTTCATACTCTTCAACATCAAACGTTTGGTGCTACGTATGATGGATTTTTGCTCCGGTCCTCGCCAACGTATAGCCATGAAGCTATTGTTGTTAAAGTAACAATCGACGCTAAATTGAAATCCAGCGCAAGTAACGGGTGGTCACTCATATTTTGTTTTTTCTACCCTTAAAAAAGATGAATATATGATCTTTCAAAATGGTTGTCTTTATTTATTAATCATAAAGGATAAACGTTGTTCTTTCATGGATAAATATAATAATTTAGAAAATGTAACGTAGTAACTTGTACAGTGAATTTTGCGGTGATGTTGGAGCAACTGATTTGTACCACTTTTTAAATTTTAATTTCACGCATTTTCTTCAACTGTGAAAAAGTTGGCTGTAATAAGCTACCCCAGCTACATTTTACATCTACATACTCAAATAACAAAAAGAAAAATATTTTTTTTTTTGTATACTGACTAATTTTTTGTGTCAGGATTTTCCCATAAAACTGCGATTCATTCTAGTTATTTGATATGAATTACACGGCGTTCTATTTATCTATCCAGCCCATGATGTCGAAAAAGGGCATTGAACACTGTGAAATGATGTTTGTTTATAGGTTTTGCTAGTTTCCTAGCTAAAACACTAAGCATTACTTCACCTCAATTTCCTTCAGGATTTATTTCTTGGGGTCCCAGAATATATAATTTATTTAAAGCCGGAAAAGTTTAAGATTGATAATGGCTCAATATTGACTTATTTTTTAAAGATTAGTATTTCAATTAACTATTACATGCATCGGCACTTAAACAAGGTTTTCTGTGTAACTACTTACTGTTATCGTGATTTGGTAAAATAAATTAAAGCTATTATCAATATTTATTGATGACATATTAAGCCGTGCAAGGTGTTCAAGAAGTGCTTCCAATTTAAAGTAATCTTACTGAGAACAAAATGATTGACCCAAAATAAAAAAAGATAACTGACTTTGTGGATAGATAGATGATTGTTTTGCACACATAAACTTTTCTCTACTAAGCTTGAAATTATTCAAATTTTTTAGTTGCCATCCATTAGCAGTGGTTCAATTGAGGTACAACCACTCTGAAATCAGTTAGACCCATTGGTTGAAAAAAAAAATGAATGGCTTCATAAAGTCATGAAGCTTAGTAGCAATGACGCTTTTTAAATTTCAGTTTACATATCTATCAGGTACTATCACAGCTTTGCAGTCGTGTGAGTGAAGTTTGAAAAATCGCTACCGGAGGGATGTGAAAATTGCCATTCTCAGGTAGAGCGAAATGGCAAATGAAGACCAAATTTCACCATGAAAATACAATGTTTGAAAAGCAAAACTTTCTATTAGTTTGTTCGAATTAAGAGTTAAAATAGCAAAAATAATAACTAAAGATGCTTCGCTATCGTCAACGATTTGCCTTGGTTTGATTTTAATATTAGTAGAACACAATTCAATCGCTTGAGCTTGAGCTTGATTGACCGCCCGTGGATGCTACTCCAGTATCGCCAGACCACCCACACTCACACAAGGACCAATGAGATAACTGCCGGGGACTAGCAGGCATCTTCAGTGTGTAAGCGTTGGTGATCTTCTATTTTTAGGCGACAATGGCGCCTGCCACGTCAGGTTGCAGGTCAATGTGGGGAAGGGGTAAGGAAGTGATGATTGCAATCCTTCGTATCCACATCTGGCCGAATATACCTCTGCGCCAGCACAAATTCATGCGGATGTTGGAGTGTTGGTGGGAATTGGTTGGCAGAAGGTTCACACATTGGTTTGTGGATACCAGGGGTAGGTGATGGAATTGTGTGTTTTTATTATTTTGAAGATGTGCGGCACAGTTCGCATGATTGCATAACTTGTAGGCGTTTTCTAATAGGATTGTGACACTGTGCTGTGAAAGTTTGGAAGGAAGGGAAACGGCTTTTTCAACCCGTTTCTGTTCTAGCGACGGCTATGAACATGTTTATATACATGAGTTGTATATGTAGAGAGCAGAGAGAAAGTATATAGAAAGATACAAAGTAGGAGGAAAGGGACGGGCCAGGGATTGAACCCAGGACCTTCTGCATATAAATCAGAAGCGGTAGCCACGAGACCACCAAGCCCGTCATTAGTAGAACACAATTCAATCGAAGAAAAACTCGCCATGTAGACCGGGACATTATACATGAAACGGATCCTTGTATCTTTCTTTAATTTATATCTTTGAAACTATAACATATACACATTTTGACCTTCAGCTTTTTTAAAGAAAATTGTCCGAGGTATCCAGGAAAAAATGTGTGTTGTTATACATTGTTCCAAACATGATATTTTTCGATTTAAAAATTAAAAATCGATTTTTCGGCGAATGATTATAAAACAATTTATACCATCGTTAATATCAGACACAGACACAGATCGTTAATATTAGGCACGGTAAAGACTGGTTATGCTGCGCAATTCAGATCCCATTGTGATCCACTAGCCTCTGCCCAGCAACTCCTGTCCCTCTCCTCGTGGTACCGGCCGGAAATTACGAGCAACCTTAGGGAAGATCGGGTAACCAACCCCGGGGGTTTGCTTCGGCAAACCTGACGTCTGTTCACCAGGAGGAGCGGCTCACAACAGCGTCTGATCCCCATGTTAGGAGCGGCTGATCTACGTCCGAGTGCCAGGGCAGGACTCTAAGCTCAACTGTGCACTATGGTCCTCAGGAAAGTAGGGGGTTGGTGTCAGGCCCTACGAGCCAGCCGTAAAAAACCATTGTAACGAAAAATCAACAACAGAATAATACGAACCGATACCAACGGCAACGACCCCAGCGAACAAAAAGGACTTGCGATTGGAAACTCGGTACGTGGAACTGCCGATCCCTCAACTTCATTGGGAGCACCTGCATACTCGCCGATCTACTGACGGACCGCGGGTTCGGCATCGTAGCGCTGCAGGAAGTGTGTTGGACAGGATCTATGGTTCGAACGTTTAGAGGTAATCATACCATCTACCAGAGCTGCGGCAACACACGCGAGCTGGGAACAGCTTTCATCGTGATGGGTGATATGCAGAGGCGCGTGATCGATGAAAGAATGTGCAGGTTGAGGATCAAGGGCCGATTCTTCAACTTCAGCATAATATACGTGCACAGCCCACACTCCGGAAGCACTGATGATGACAAGGACGCATTTTACGCGCAGCTCGAACGCGAGTACGATCACTGCCCAAGCCACGACGTCAAGATCATCATAGGAGATTTGAACGTTCAGGTAGGCCAGGAGGAGGAATTCAGACCGACGATTGGTAAGTTTAGCGCCCACCAGCAGACGACCGAAAACGGCCTACGATTCATTGATTTCGCCGCCTCCAAAAATATGGCCATACGTAGCACCTTTTTCCAACACAGCCTTCCTTATCGTTACACCAGGAGATCACCACAGCAGACGGAATCTCAAATCGACCACGTTCTGATTGACGGACGGCACTTCTCCAACATTATCGTCGTCAGGACCTATCGTGGCGCCAGCATCGACTCCGACCACTATCTGGTGATGGTCAAAGTGCGCCCAAAACTCTCCGTCATCAACAATGTACAGTACCGGCGACTGCCACGGTACAACGTAGAGCAACTGAAACAACCGGATGTTGCCTCAACATACGCGCAGAATCTGAGGCCGCGTTGCCAGACGAGGGCGAGCTTGATGAGGCCCCTCTAGAGGACTGCTGGAGTACAGTGAAAGCAGCCATCAACGACGCAGCCGAGAGCACCATCGGGTACGTGGAACGGAATCGACGGAACGAATGCTTCGACGAAGAGTGCAGAACGGTTTTGGAGGAGAAGAACCCAGCGAGGGCGGTAATTCTGCAGCAAGGGACTCGACAGAACGTGAAACGGAGTGCGAAGGAATGGAACTGCTATGCCGTTCTCAAGAAACACGGAAGTTCTATCAGAAGCTCAACGCATCCCGCAAAGGCATCGTGCCGCGAGCCGAAATATGCAGGGATAAAGACGGCGGCTTTTTGACGGACGGACGTGAGCTGATTAAAAGGTGGAAGCAGCACTTCGATCAGCACCTGAAAGGCGTGGAGAACGTAGGCACGGAAGACCACGGCAAAGGAGGAAACGACGACGCCAGTGCTGCGGAGGACGGAAATGAACCAACTCCCTCGCTGAGGGAAGTTAAGGATGCCATTCATCATCTCAAATCCAATAAAGCAGCTGGTAAGGATGGCATCGCAGCTGAACTCATCAACATGGGCCCAAAAAAGTTGGCCACCTGTCTGCATCGGCTGATAGTCAGGATCTGGGAAACCGAACAGCTACCGGAGGAGTGGAAGGAAGGGGTAGTCTGCCCCATTCATAAGAAAGGCGGCCATTTGGAATGTGAGAATTCAGGGCGATCACTATTTTCAATGCTGCCTAAAAAGTGCTATCCCAGGTCATCTTCCGTCGTCTGTCACCTAAAACGAATGAGTTCGTGGGAATTTATCAAGCTGGCTTCATCGACGGCTGGTCGACAACGGACCAGATCTTCACCGTACGGCAAATCCACCAGTAATGCCGTGAAGACCAGGTCCCAACGCATCACCTGTTCATCGGCTTCAAAGCGGCATACGACAGTATCGACCACGTAGAGCTATGGAGAATCATGGACGAAAACGGCTTTCCTGGGAAGCTGACTAGAATGATTCAAGCAACGAGGAACGGTGTGCAAAACTGCGTAAGGGTTTCGAGTGAACTATCCAGTTCATTTGACTCGCGACGGGGACTAAGACCAGGTGAAGGAATTCCCTTCCTACTATTCAACATTGCCCTAGAAGGTGTGATGCGACGAGCCGGGCTCAACAGACGGGGAACGTTTTTCACAAAATCCGGGCAATTTGTGTACTTTGCGGACGACATGGACCTTATCGCCTGAACATTTGGAACGGTGGTGAATGCCTCAAAAACAAAATACATGCTGGTAGGCGGAACTGAGCACGACCGGATCCGTCCGGGTAGTAATGTTACGATAGACGGGGATACCTTCGTGGTGGTGGAGGAATTCGTCTACCTCGGATCCTTACTGACGGCTGACAACAACGTGAGTCGTGAAATTCGGAGGCGCATCATCAGCGGAAGTCGAGCCTACTACGGGCTCCAGAAGAAATTGCGGTTGTTAAAGATTCACGCACGCACCAAATGCACCATGTACAAAACGCTGATAAGACCGGTGGTCATCTATGGGTACGAGTCTTGGACCATGCTCGGGAGGACCTGCAAGCACTCGGAGTTTTCGAGCGACGCGTGCTAAGGACAATCTTCGGCGGTGTGCAGGAGAACGGTGTGTGGCGGAGAAGGATTAACCACGAGCTCGCTGCACTTTACGGCGAACCCAGCATCCAGAAGGTGGCCAAAGCCGGAAGAATACGGTGGGCAGGGCATGTTGCAAGAATGCCGGACCACAACCCTGCAAAGCTGGTGTTTGCAACTGATCCGGTTAGCATAAGAAAGCGTGGAGCGCAGAGAGCACGATGGGCGGACTAGGTGGAGCGTGACCTGGCGAGCAATGGGCGCGACCGAGGATGGAGAGCGGCAGCCCCAAACCGAGTATTGTGGCGCACTATTGCTGATTATGTCTTGTCTTAATTATGTTGAACAAATAAATGTATGTATGTCATGTAAACTTCTGTGATATACCACGCTCCAATTGTGTGCATCATATGTCACCGAATTTTACATTCTTTTTTCGATCTGTGTGGTTGAAACAAGCAAAAGTTTGATTATTTTTAAGATCCCAGTACACAGGGTCAAATATTTGTCCAAAAAGAAACCAATTGCTCAAACATCTTGTTTGACTCGATCGAACTTTCATTAGTGCCAAACAGATGTTGTTGCTTTAGTTCATTCCTTGTCAAATATTTGATCCTGTGTACTTGAAGCCTTGCCGTTATGTTTTCAACACGAATCGCGGAGAGGTATGAACACTATTTGAATGAAGATTTATAAAGTGCATTGATTAATCTGAAAAAAAAAACAATTTTGTTTTGTGTACTTTCAAGTTCACTTTTGTCTTCATGAATAATTATCACCATCATAAAGCTTCTATTTAGATGAATGAAAACGTACATGTAATGTCTTTTTTCTGATTTTTCAAATTGAAAAACATATTTCAAAACATCAAGCATGAACTATTCTACCCGACAAACAATACTATCCATGATTTCAGTCACGTAACAGGCAGTGGCAATGTTGACTCAGCCATGCATTATCACATTTGCTGGAAAGTTACTGATAGGAACAACTTAATGTGATTCAAAACAATAAATAGCCATGCCCAGAGTCATGTTCCCATTCTCTGCAGGGTAGAGGGGCCCACCAATTTATCTAAACATTTTTAAACCACAGATCAATAGATTTATTACCATATTAATCTAATTAGTTGCATGTTATCGTTTCAGATCAGCGAACAGCTTCGATGGCTCCAGTCATCAGCAAACTGACCTAACATAATCTGAATGGCGATGGATGCTTCTACACATACACAACACTAGCATAAATTTGAACACACCCCTTGCGAGCAAAAATGATTCAAATTGTTCTGTTCCCTTACCGCTGAATCACGGTCATACTGATTAAATAACTGTGGCCTTCATTCGAAAAAAAAACGCACGTTGGATTAATAGGAACTTGAAACCAAAATAAATCAGCAAATAGAAATGCTCCTACTAAAGATCTACACATGGTTGCAATCGTAATTGACATGTAGTGAAAATCATGTTCTTGTGTGTTAACTTGAATCAGGTTGGAGATGAGTCATCGACAGATTATGACCTATCAAGTTCGATTGTGTGGCACGTGGGCACAACATGTTCATCAGGCATGAGCAGGTAATGAGTAGTTAAATAAAAAGGCCTTGAAGAATCCCTTGAACTCTTTGAGGCAACTGAACTCAAAGAAAATTTTAAACAGTTTAAACCTCTCGACCATTTATAAAACTCAGTCCCAGATAATTGTTCCCTCTAGGAATTTCACCAGGTATTCTATCAAGAATTCCTCCAGCAATTTCTCCAATAGTTCCACCAGGAACTCCTGCAGCATTCCCTCCAGGAATTCCTCCAGGAGTTCCTCTAGGAGTTCTACCAGGAGTTCCTCCAGGAATTCCTCCAGGAGTTCCACCAAAAATTTCTCCGGGAACTTCACCAGGAGTTTCCTCCAAGAATTTCGCCAGAAATTTCTCCAGGAATTCCACCAGGAATTTATCCAGGAATTCCACCACGAATTTCTCCAGGAATTCCACCAGGAATTTATCCAGGAATTCCACCAGGAATTCCTCCAGGAGTTCCACCAGGATTTCCTCTAGGAGTTCTACCAGGAGTTCCTCAAGGAATTCCTCCAGGAGTTCCTCAAGGAATTCCTCCAGGAGTTCCACCAAAAATTTCTCTGGGAACTTCACCAGGAGTTTCCTCCAAGAATTTCGCCAGAAATTTCTCCAGGAATTCCACCAGGAATTCCACCAGGAATTTGTCCAGGAATTTATCCAGGAATTCCACCAGGAACTCCACCAGAAATTCCTCCAAGAATTCCACTAGGAATTCCTCCAGGAGTCCCACCAGGAATTCCTCTAGGAGTTCTACCAGGAGTTCCTCAAGGAATTCCTCCAGGAGTTCCGCAAGGAATTCCTCCAGGAGTTTCACCAAAAATTTCTCCGGGAACTTCACCAGGAGTTTCCTCCAAGAATTTCGCCAGAAATTTCTCCAGGAATTCCACCAGGAATTCCACCAGGAATTTTTCCAGGAATTCCACCAGGAACTCCTCCGGGAATTGCACCAGGAATTCCATCAGGAATTCCTCCATGTATTCCTCCAGGAATTCCACCAGAAATTCCACCCTGTATTCCACCATGAATTCTTCTAGAAATTCCATCAGAAATTTCTCCAGGAGTTTCACCAGGAATTCCTCCAGGAATTGCACCAGGAATTCCATTAGGAATTCCTCCAGGAATTCCATCAGGAATTCCACCAGGAACTCCATCAGAAATTCCTCCAGGAATTTCTCCAAGAATTCCACAAAGAATTTCTCCAGGAATTCCACCAGGAATTCCTCCAGGAATTGCGACAGGAATTCCAACAGGAATTCCACCAGAAATTTCTCCAGGAATTCCACCAGGTATTCCTCCAGGAATTCCTCCTGGAATTCCACCAAGAACTCCTCCGGGAATTGCACCAGGAATTCCTCCAGGTATTCCTCCAAGAATTCCACCAGGAATTCCACCATGAATTCCTCTAGGAATTCCACCATGAATTTCTCCAAGAGTTTCACCAGGAATTCCTCCAGGAATTGTACCACGAATTCCATTAGAAATTCCTCCAGGAATTCCATCAGGAATTCCACTAGGAATTGCATTAGAAATTCCTCCAGGATTTCCTCCAGGAATTCCACCAGGAATTTCTCCAGGAATTCCACCAGGAATTCCTCCAGGAATTCCACCAGGAGTTCCACCAGGAGTTCCACCAGAAATTTCTCCAGGAATTCCACCTGGAATTTCTACAGGAATTCCTCTAGGAAGTCTACCAGGAATTTCTCCAGGAATTCCACCAGGAACTCCACCAGAAATTCCTTCTCGAATCCCACCAGGAATTCCTCCAGGAGTTCCACCAGGAATTCCTCGAGGAGTTCTACCAGGAGTTCCTCAAGGAATTCCTCCAGGAGTTCCACCAAAAATTTCTCCGGGAACTTCACCAGGAGTTTCCTCCAAGAATATCGCCAGAAATTTCTCCAGGAATTCCACCAGGTATTCCTCCAGGAATTCCTCCAGGAATTCCTCCAGGAATTCCACCAGGAACTCCTCCGGGAATTGCACCAGGAATTCCTCCAGGTATTCCTCCAAGAATTCCACCAGGAATTCCACCATGAATTCCTCTAGGAATTCCACCAGGAATTTCTCCAGGAGTTTCACCAGGAATTCCTCCAGGAATTCCACCAGGAATTCCTCCAGGAATTCCACCAGGAATTCCTCCAGCAATTTCTCCAGGAATTCCACCTGGAATTTCTACAGGAATTCCTCTAGGAAGTCCACCAGGAATTTCTCCAGGAATTCCACCAGGAACTCCACCAGAAATTCCTCCTCGAATCCCACCAGGAATTCCTCCAGGAGTTCCACTAGGAATTTCTCTAGGAGTTCTACCAGGAGTTTCTGCCAGGAGTTCCACCAAAAATTTCTCCGGGAACTTCACCAGGAGTTTCCTCCAAGAATTTCGCCAGAAATTTCTTCAGGAATTCCACCAGGTATTCCTCCAGGAAATTCCTCCAGGAATTCCTCCAGGAGTTCCTCCAGGAATTTCTCCAGGAATTCCACCAGGAACTCTACCAGAAATTCCTCCAAGAATTCCACCAGTAATTCATCTAGGAGTTCCACAAGGAATTCCTCTACGAGTTCTACCAGGAGTTCCACCAAAAATTTCTCCGGGAACTTCACCAGGAGTTTCCTCCAAGAATTTCGCCAGAAATTTCTCCAGGAATTCCACCAGGTATTCCTCCAGGTATTCCTCCATGAATTCCTCCAGGAATTCCTCCAAGAATTCCACCAGGAACTCCTACCAGGAATTCCATCAGGAATTCCTCCAGGTGTTCCTCCAGGAATTCCACCAGGAATTGCACCATGAATTCCTCTAAAAATTTCACCAGGAATTTCACCAGGAGTTTCACCAGGAATTTCTCCAGGAATTCCACCAGGAATTTCTCCAGAAATTCCATCAGGAATTCCTCTAGAAAATCCACCAGGATTTCCACCAGGAATTCCACCATGAATTCCACCATGAATTCCACCATGAATTCCACCATGAATTCCTCTAGGAATTCCACCAGGAATTTCTCCAGGAGTTACATCAGGAATTCATCCAGGAATTGCACCAGGATGCATTCCATTAAGAATTCCTCCAGGAATTCCATCAGGAACTCTACTAGGAATTTCAACAGAAATTCTTCCAGGAATTCCTCCAGGAATTCCTCCAGGAATTCCACCAGGAATTTCTCCAGGAATTGCACCAGGAATTCCACCAGGAATTCTTCCTGGAAATCCACTAGGAATTCCACCGTGAATCTCACCAGGAATTCGATCAGGAACTCCACCAGAATATCCTCCAGGAATTCCACTAGGAATTTCTCCAGGAATTGCACCAGGAATTCCACTACGAATTCCACCAAGAATTTCTCCAGGAGTTCCATCAGGAACTCCACCAGAAAATACTCCAGGATTTCCACCAGGAAGTCCTCCAAGAATTCCACCAGGAATTCCTCCAGGAATTCCCCCAGGAAATCCTCCAGGTACTCCTCCAGGAATTCCACCAGAAATTACTGCAGAAATTGCCCTAGGAATTCCACCAAGAATTACACCAGGAATTCCTCCAGGAATGTCATCAGGAATTCCATCGGGAATTTCTCTAGGAACTTCCCGAAGAATTGCCATAAGGATTTCTTCTGGAATTTTCACAAAAGATTTTCTGGTAGTTCACAAAAGATTCGATCAGGATTTGTTCCAGGAATTCGTCCAGGTATTCCACGAAGAATACATTGTGTATTGAACCTTCCGAAACTCAAGCGGTTTGCAACCACCGCCAGCAAACGATTGGCTGAATGCAAAAAGCGAGATTTTTGCAACTTGTTGTACAAAATACAACAGCATGATCGCTCGAGGGTTAATCAGGAATGTAGTTATCAGGATTTCCATCAGGAACTCCTCAAGAAATTATGAATAAGGAAATTCACCAGGAATGATTCAAGGAGTTCCATCCATCCAAGAATTCCAAACCACGAATCGATACATGATTTTTTTTTTCCGAAACTCGCCCACGAATGCCATTAGAAATTCTCCAGTAAATTTCACTGCGAGTTACTCCAATAATCTGTCTTGAAATTTCTTCAGATATTTTACTAAGAATTTCACCTTTTAAATTCGTATGCGATCGATTTGCGATGCACAGAGAAGGAATCCTTAAACATGTTAACAATGGGGAATAAGTCCAGTGAGACTTCTGTTTGTCTGTTTGTTGACTAAAACTCTGTGTACTCCTTGAAGAAAACTAACATTCTCTAGACGAAACATTCGAATGAAGGTCTGTCATCGTTTGCTTGATGAATTTTCCAAGAAGTTGTTTTTCCTACGAGTGAAGTGCACCGGTCAACGCTGGACATTTATAAGAACATTTCTCCTTTGCCAATTACCTCTCTCTTCTTCAACATAGTAGGGAACATTCAAACTTTGCTCTTGGAATTTCCCAACTTGCTCCTTGAAGAACCAGTATCGTGATGGATGTACACAATGAACACAGACATCCTCGGAAAGCAAAACTTTTCCAATATATTTCCCGGTAGTATTTAACGTACGCTTTTCGTTTCCACAGCATCATCAGCCCAATAATAATAATCCACACAATCAATAAATTCATCGTGCTGGAATCGACATATTGCTAAGACGACGACGGACGGACCGATAACGATGGCACGTGTGGGTGGGGGACCGGTGGGTGGGTCTCCAAATCTCCTTCCGAGAAATGTTCGCATATCGTTTTGCCGTTGGCTGGTTCTCCTCCATTCACCACTTCAGGAAGTTTACCTTTCATCAGCGGAATGCATGCAAATGTTTATCACAAACCGAATGTCGTACGCTCAGAAGGATATGGATCGGATAAGCGATTTCCTGCAGTGGTTTGTTCGGATTTGTACAATAAACTCCGGTCTGGTTGTTGTGGTGTGGATTTGGAAGCAGGAGGACACGTGGGAAATACAGGGGATACTCAAAATAACTGGGACAGGTAAAATTTTCGCTTTTAAAAAAAATGTTCAACTAGCTGTAACTTTTCGAAAAGGGCATCGAACATTCTCAAATTTTTTCCTGTGAGTTCATCAACTAGTTATGTATCAGTGATCCAATTTTGGAAAAGATCTATATGAAGTTAGAAAGATTCTAGAAAAAGGAATAATAATCCGATAGCCAACTTTGAGCTATTATATCTCCGGATTCAACCAACCGAATGCAATAAAATTTTGATCATTTATGACTAATATAATGAGCTATCAAAAACTTTTGACTTAAAAATCTTTACATAGAAGAAAATTGAAACGATTAGATTTTTTTTCTAATATAACACCAGCTCCCGTCATCGCCGTCGTCGCACATTTGTAGGTGCAAAGGAGTTCCTGGTCTGCAGTCCAAATCGTGCTACTTTTCGGCACCTTTACATCAGTACAGAAAAGTAGGCCGTTTCATCATACTTTCACCAACTGAAAAGTATGACTTTTCATAACGTAATTGCAAAAAATAACTTGTGTGATTTGAAAGAAGGAAATCACATCTATAAATACACTGGAACCACAATTTATGCAATCGCCGGCTTTTCGGGCCCGTATGAAGTTGATCACCAATATTAACTTCTTTTCCCGATCAGCCTAGATAGCTGTGTAGTGTCGGTAGCGGTTGGTTCAACTGGCTAAGATAGCACTACGGACCGCCTGTTTCAGTGGTAGGAGTCCACTAATCAGGTGACCCCTAATTCAAGTTGTTATGCGGCTTTACGCTTACCGTGCCTAGGAATGAATGGTTTGGGGGGTCTTATAAAAACCTAATCGCAAACGGAGCCTGTGGAGTACCAGGGCACCCTCCACACCCCCGAAGGCGAAGATAACAAAACGGCCGAGAATAGGTAATTTCCCCTATATTCCCAAATCCTGGCGGGATATTACTGTGAAGTTTATTCCGAAAGTGAGTCGCGCGTCGTATGAAGAAGCGAAGAGCTTCAGACCTATCAGTTTGACCTCTTTTCTTCTGAAATGCTTAGAACGCATAGTCGATCATCACATCAGTGATGTTCATCTGGCCAATGTGCCTCTTCATGTGAATCAACTTGCCTACCCAAGTAACATTTTTAGTTTTCTCATTGCCTACAAGCTGTTGTTACAATCAACCCATTAAAACTTGTTTTAAAGCAAAACGATCCTAACACTTCTAATAAACCCGTGATAAAACCCTATTAAACCTAAAAGGGCCCACCCTACAAGAGGTTGTTAAAACCATTCCTTAAAACGTTATATAGGCCAGTTGGTTTTGTGACATATTCTTGTAGTATACTATACAGCATAGATAAGATTTGTTTTCTTGTACGCAATAAGATCAACATGCCGTTTTATAGTTCTAAGAACACCTTAAATGAACAATTAAAACCAATGACTTGAAATGAATCTGAAACTAAAATGAAAACATGACCTGGCAGTACATTGTAAATTATTAATAATGCAAGAACGAAAATTACATCGGTCATCCATGTTAATAATATTTATATGCCTATTCCCACGGAGAAAAACTCTGTTGCTATGACGAAAAAATTCATGCCAAGCAAGTTTGCCGGTATAATGTAATACATTGTCTCTAAATAAGACGAAGCGCCACTTCATTTTGAGATTTTTGTCATATCAAAAATAACAATTTTAATCCCCCTTGCAACACCATGAATTTAAATCACAATCCGATCATCAACATGGCGCACCTACTTTGCAAGCAGGAATTGATTATCGTGATGGAAAATATGGATGCCGTCATGTTAAATCCTCCTGGTTTTGTTTATGATTGTTTAAGATAAGTTAGTGTAAAAGCAACATGTTCTAGAGTTGCTGTTCTTTATGAATACGCTGCAAAACTAGCATACACCTATTTATTCCTAACGCACAAGTATATGCGCTTCTTAAACACTGTTAGGTTTTAAGGAAATGCGGTATCAGATAGAATGCTCTTAAGAACTCTTCGCTTGGGCGATAGCCGTAAAAACGTAAACAAACGAAAACCTTTTATATTTTTGTAAGATTGTCAATTGTGTTTTGTGTTTTTGAGATTGTTTGAGTATTCGGTAAGTAATATATTAGTAAACAATCAGGATTTTTATTTACTCCGGCTGCGGCTGTGAGTAAAAAAAGTCATCATTCGAGCACAGCTGTGACACCGGGCTTAGAACATACGATGGAATCCCCATCCATCAGGTGCTTTGGAAACCCCGATCACAATCGGACTCTAGAGAAAGAAGCTTAGTGTGGTGATGGGAAATTAAACCCATCCGAGGATTTTCCATTGACGTTTGCCTCAATAAGAACGAAAAGTAATTATCCTTGGTTAATAATCCTTTCGTTTATGTAGCTCATTGAAACTATTGATCAAAAGAGATCGTATTTCAGTATCATTCTCAAGCTTGCTTTAATGCTCCCATTGTTGTATCAGGGTCAAGATTGCTTTATTACGAATTTAGGTAGTTTATCTGGTTTTAAGAGCGATATGATATAACATGCATGCGGCTATGAAAAAAGTTTTAGGTTCAAGTTTTAATACTTACTTAACAGTTCGTTTACAACTTTATTTTTGCTTGGCAAAAAGGCAAACATATAAGTTTATTCGATGGACTTCTAGGTATCTACACACTGTTTTAAAGTTGCTTATGTTGTTAATGCTGCTTTGCAACATAAACATCTTCAGTAAACCTGAAAAGGCTTTAAAATTCCATGACAAAACCTCAATAAATAATATCTAAGAGCAGAAGGCATAGAAATTGTTACTTGGGTACCAATCTGGAAAGTCCACTGTGACTCTTTTACACAAAGTTGATATCGAGAAGGCATTCGCTGAAAAGCAATCTTGTTTGGGTGTTTTCTTAGATATCGAGGGTGCCTTTGATAATGTGCCTTTCGATGTCATATTGGAAGCCGCACGGAGTCATGGTGTATCTCCAATGATTTCCAATTGGATTCAACAAATGCTCAAAAATTGATATCTCTTCTCGACATTGCGTCTAGCAAGGATTAAGAAATAGGGTGTTTGTGGATACCCCCAAGGGGGAGTCTTATCATCACTTTTGTGGAATCTCGTAGCAGATACGCTATTGAGGCAACTCATTAATAGCGGTTTTCCTACTTATGGTTTTGCCGACGACTACCTAGCAGTTGGTATGTGTATCACCACCCTTTTCGACCTGATGCAAAGTGCCGTTCAGGTAGTTGAGGGTTGGTGTCGCCAATATGGCCTTTCGGTTAATCCGAGTAAAACATCTATTGTTCTTTTTACGGAAAGGCGAAACCGTAATGGCGTTCGACCTTTGCGTCTCTTTGATTCTGAAATCGATGTGACTGAACAGGTAAAGTACGTTGGAGTCATTCTTGATTCCAAGCTTTCCTGGACACCTCACATTGAGATCAGAATCAAGAAAGCTTGTATGGCCTTCGGGCAATGCCGGCGAACCTTTGGTACAACTTGGGGTCTAAAACCCAAGTATATCAAATGGGTCTACACAACTTTTGTTCGGCCAGTATTGTCATACGGATGTCTAGTGTGGTGGCAAAAGAGCGAAATGAGAACGTTCTAATCAAAGTTAGGCCATTTCCAAAGGATATGCTTAATGGCAATGTCTGGAGCGTTCTCTCAAACTCCCACGGCAGCTCTCGAAGTTCTCTTTGACGTTGCCCCATTACACATTTATCTCAAACAAGAAGCACTTTCTTGCACTTACCACCCGAGCAGAAGAAAATATCAACAGCATAATAAAATATGTTATTTTAGTCCAATATCTGTATAATGGAATCAATTATTTTTAGGTTATTAATTTATCTTATTGTGTTATAAACTTGTCTGTCATAAGCGGCAAAATTACAAAAATCATAACAAAAAAAAGGTCCTGGAAGACCAATTTAATAACATGTTTTGTTAGATTCAATAACAACTTAATAACAATGAATCTTGCAGTGAATTTCAAAACTTGTTATTGTTGTGTTATAGTTCATCACATATTTGCACATTTTCAAAAGTAGAAAAATAACAAAACTTGGTCTTCAACAAAGTATGTTATTAAAATATTATTTAGTGGATGAATCTCAATAACTCGATCATAACAAAATGAGATTACTTAACAAAACATGTTATAAAAAAGTAATACTTCGATAAGTTAAAAATAACAAATTATGATATAAAACAGGCTATGCGATTCTGTTGTTATGAATTTGATATTCTCCTCTGCACGGGCAGTCTTATTCACTTGGTAGACACTGCCGTTTTTCAGGCTGAAATCTTTGCTCTTATGTGCGGAGTGCAATGAGCACTTCAGCAGCACGTAATGGGCAAAGTAATATACTTCTGTTCAGATAGCCAGGCTGCTATTAAAGCACTTGCTTCGGCCAACTCCAGGTCGAAGATAGTTATCGCTTGTCGAACTCAAATCGATGAGCTGAATTCAGCAAACGCTGTTCACCTTATATGGGTACCTGGCCATTCTTCCATCGCTGGAAATGAATTGGCTGATGAGTTAGCTCGCACTGGAGCATCACATGACTTCATTGGCCCTGAGCCAGCTATTCCGATATCGAAGTGTTGGGTAAAGCTTCAGACTCACACCTGGGCTGCCACTCAACACGAACAATACTAGAATAGTTTGGAGTCATGTCGTCAAACAAAATTGTATTGTACTGAGCTATCTCTAGGGGTGGTAAATTATCTAACAAATCTGTCAAAACAGAATTGCAGCATTCTGGTCAAAGCATTGACTGGCTACTGCCGACTCAGCTATCACATGGCGAATATTCAGCAAGCTGATTCATTTGCCTGTGATAGCTGTGAATCCGATTATGGAACTTCGTATCATTCAATATGTAACTATCCAGTTTTTGCGCAACTGCGTTTCCGAGTATTCGGAGAACACTTATTAAGTGAAACTGACTTCAGAAACCTGAATCTTCAGGACGTTCTGCTGTTCTTGACCCGCTGTGGTAAAGAGCTATAGGCTTTCTTTACGCTTAAGGCCTTTTCTTGTGTCATCACAAAATGGCTTCTTCAGAATCATCATCCAAATTCAACTTTACACAGTATTGCACTAATACATTTACGTAAGAAAATCGACGCTTACCTTTTCTCTAAAATTCTCCACTTCACGCAAGATATTTTGAAAAGAAACATAGAACACACTATTCCAATTGAAATTCTCTTTCGAACTATCTATACCACAAAGAAATATTTTCACTCAAACTTGAAAATTATTCAAATTTGTCTCAACCACACCAAGAGTTCGATGGCAATGTTTACCACCCACCACAGTACAACGAAAACGACAGCAGCGCGACGCGACGGTGCCGTCCGGCGCACAATCATCGATCATTGAACGCAGTGATGTCGATCTTGCGGGCCAATGCATCAATAAAATCAATCAAAATCATTGAAATGGTCAACTCAAATTTATCGATTATACGTCGTAAAATCGAAAACTATTCTTCGAATGATTATTGTTGTACTTTGAATCACATATGATAGTAATAAAAGCAAATAATTTTTATTTGTGAAATCTCCTCCGCACTGTCCGCCAACACTGCTGCTGCTTGCAAACATCAACAGCGGAAGAGCATACTAAGAGTATTCGATCATTTTTAGCTTATTACACATAAAATTCGATGTTTTTCGTAATATTGAGACATGTTCCATTGTTATTTAGCAAAACAGAGTAGTCTACTGCTTGAATTGCTTTTAAATGATTCATAATCTTGAAATGTTTACGTTGGTGAAAGCGAGACAAAGAGGTGCTGTTTTTGTTTGTTTGTTTATAGAACAAATGTAAAAAGGCAACACCACTACTGTTGCGCTCGATGATTGTTAGAAATAAGAATCGAAAAAGAAGTGCTGAAATAGGAGTGATACGGGGAGTCACCTTAAGGTGAATATATAACGAAGCCACACTTCAAATTTTCAAAAGCACAAATCTGAAGAACCGAGGGTTGATTTGCGCTGAAAACTTGATCGATTGGTCACCACCAGCGGGTCACCAATCGATCAACTTTTCAGCGAAATCCGTCTTTTGGTTCCTCAGATTTGTGCTCTTGAAAATTCGAGGTGTGGCTTCGTTATATATTCACCTTAATGCGTTTGTTCGCGAAGATGCGCTTCCAACGTAGGCAGCAGCCTGCTGAGATGCGCAACCAACACCAACCATCGCATCGGAACCGTCATCGATGACCGTCACGAAGCACGCGCACTCACCCGAGCCGACGGGACAGCAGCGACCAGCAGCGAGAGAGTGAGTGCCGTGAGATCCAACCGTGAGAGCAGCAGCGAACGCCGCCGCCGTAGCCATCATCATCATCATCGATGCTCGTCGCCCTGCAGCCAATGTGATGATGGTTTGTTCCATACACGTCGCGTGGGTTCTACGCGCGCGTAGAGCCTTCCACGTGGTTCTGGAACGTTAGATTTTTGGTATATATATGCGACCCGTTCGCGGTCGCAAGTCAGTTTTGAATTTACAAGTGAAATAGTGACAAGCGTACGCGTGGCTTAGACAACGCAGAAGTGTGAAATGTAAATAGTAAGCAGTTAGAGAATAAAGTAGTGAAAGTGTGAAAGTGATCCAGTGATTTTCTCCCTATCCGAAACTCATCCAATTCTCTATCTGCCGTGCCAATACAGCCCAGTGCTTTCGCCTAAAATTTCTTGTGTTCATTGCCAAACAGCGTTATCACAGTGCCCTTCTCAGGGCACTGTTCGAACCCATTGTGGTACGCTTTTGCGTTCATGACGATCCTATTCCATTACCTGTCCTTTCCCCTGTCCTATCCTTTTTCCTTCCCTTCTCCGTCAGGTAAATGGTGAATAGGCTCGTGCTCATGGCGATGGCACAAATTTTCGTGCCTTTGGATCTGCCTACTGATGCCTGATACCACATCTATAAATACACTGGAACCTCCATTTATGCACATGACTGGGGTGCATAAATAAAAAATGTGCATAAATTAAAATATGCATAAAAAGAGGGAAATTTGTGCATAAATGTGGTTTGGGCTTCAATGAGGGAATCTAGTTCGCGAGAAAGGTCTTGCTCCTGGGAATTCAAGTTGGAGCTAAGGGGGTTTCCAGAAAGTTCCCAGATAGCCTAAAAATTGGGGTTCCAAGGGGCTTCAGGGGCGTTTCAGGGGATTTGAGGAGCCTTTTAAGGGCATTCTGTCAGGTTGGCGTTTTAATGGGATTACGGAGAATTCAGGGGTATTTCAATAGAAATTAGGGGTTTCAAGGAGCTTTAAAGGCAGTTCAGGGGATCGCAGGAGCCTTTAAAAGGCGTTACAAGGGGTTTGAGGGGCGTTTCAGGGAATTTCAGAGAAGTTTCGGAGAATTGAGGGAGTTTTAGGAACATTTTAAGGGAGTTTTAGGAACATTTTAGAGTTTGGAAGCATTTTAGGGGCGTTTCAAGAGGTTTTCAGGTGCATTTCTAACCCCCTGAAATGCACCTGGAAACACCTGAGACACTCAGAAACCCTCTAAAACTCCTCCGTAGTGCCTCTGAATCACACCGAATATGCTCTCAAACTTCCTTAAATGCCTCCAGAATCCCCCTAAAACCCCCTCGGACCCCATGTAACGCCCCTGAGATGCTCAGAAACCCTCGAAAACTCTTCCGTAATGCTTGCGTAACGCCTCCAAATCCCACCGAAAATGCTCTGAAACTTCTTGGAATGCCTCCAAAATCCCCCCCGGACCCCATGCAACGCACCTGAGACGCTCCTTCGTAACGTTTGCGTAACGCCTCCGAATCCCACCGAAAATGCTCTGAAACTTCCTCACAGAGAACAGACATCCAAGTCCAGTTCCAAAGCTGAGTAAAAAATTTAACGGTCATTTGAAACGGCAACACAAGTGGCAACTTTGTGGTGGCGCTACTGTCGCAATGTTCCCACGCTGTTGTCGGTGGTGAATATAAAACTTATCTAGATATGCGTACTCACCAGCGACTGTGGCAATTTGCCGCATAGGTGACGCTAGTGTTGTCAACGCTAAAAAAATTTAATCCTTACACAGGATTCGAGCAAATTTTCTATAGACTTGGATGTCTGATCTCTGTGACTTCCTGGAATGCTTCTAAAATCTCCCAAAAACCGCCTCGGACCCATGTAACGCACCTGAGACGCTCTGAAAGCCCCGAAAACTTCTCCGTAACGCCTCCGAGTCCCGCCGAAAATGCTCTTAAACTTCCTGAAATGCCTCTAAAATCCCCCTAAAATCCCCTCGGACCCAATGTAACGCATCTTAACCCCAAAAACGCTTCCGAATCCCTACAAAAACCACTCGGACCCCATATAACGTACGTGAGACCATCGGAAACCCTCGAAAACGTACCTGTAACGCATCCAAACCCCCCTGAGACACTTCTGAGATTGCCAGGTATCCCTCTGAAACCCGCTGGGACCGCCTGAAACACATCTGAGATCTCCTTGTATCTACCCCTGAAACCCATTGGGACCCCCTTGAAACGCCCCTGAGATCTCCTGGTACTCCCCTGAAAGCCCTTGGGATCCCCTGAAGCGCCCCTGTAATCTCCCCTCTCTCCACTACAAGTGCCCCTGGCCACCGATGGTTACCGTCGAAAATCCTCTGAAATTCTCTGAAATGCTTTCGAAAACCCCTCCCCTCAGACCCCCGAAAACCCCCTGAGATCACCTGGAAGCCCGCAGCAACCCCTTGGGACCTCCTAAAACTCCCCTGCGACCTCCTTTTACTCATCCCTATAAACAGCCCCTGGTCGCCGTTGCAATAGTTACCGTCATTAATGAATATTCTTATGCACAATGTTCGTTCTGAGTAACTCTCCCTCTTTTTATGCAGTGCATAAAAAAGGTGCATAAATTAAAAGTGCATAAAAATAACATGCATGAATTGAGGTTTTAGTGTACTTATTCCTTTATTTTTCTTGACAAACATTGGCAAAACTCAGTAACTCAAACAACATTAAGTTTTCACAATAAACATTGTTGACCTTCCTAAGATGTTGGGAAAGCTGCGCCACGTTGGCCATGCTGGCCCCAATATCCTGCTAGGATTAAATATTTAAAAGTTTCTTCTCAATCGTACTTTGAACACATAATTTGAGTTAGATTGCGAAGAATTTGACTGACTTTTCGAATAAACAGTTACGGCCACATCATGATTTTTGACTATCCTACGTACCATAGTGTCACGTATTTAGAAGGTGTGCCGGGAACTGAATTCAGGTTGTGCCCAAAATAGACGTGGGCGAGACGGAAACAAAATTCGAGATACAATTGGTCAATCTTAAAAATGTAGCTCTTTTAAAATATGTTTATGATGTGGAAGCTAATTTACAAAATCAGTTATTGATATCAAATTGGCGAGGTGCAAAAATAAATACAATCATTACACTAGTTTACAAAATAAAACGAAAGTCTTGAACTTCTGTCAACGACCAAAATTTTTGAAGTATAATTTAGCGCTGATTTCGAAACCGTGCTTCAAAAAATTTAAAGTAGAACAGTTTTTGAGTTTTAGCTCAATATCGAGTTTTACAACTTTTTAAAATATGGAATTTAATAAAATTCAAATATCTAGCGTTTTGTTCAACCAATTTTAAATCTTTTTCCATAAATTAAAAGCTGAATATAATACTACTCGATCATCTGAATGCAGGTTTTGCGACAGATTGATGAAATTCAAGATATTGGCTAGATTTGGGGACGATCTCCTTAAATTTAAGCAAAAATTCCAAAAATATATAAAGAAATGTATTTTTTTCAATAAGAAAAACCTGGATTAATCCACCTAGAGGTGATAGTGCCTTTCTCGTCGAATATGTACTCATGATCTTTCCGTCGACGTAAGCATCTTAAATCCTGTGAATAATTTATTTATAAAAGCAAAAATCCAAGCCATCATCGAATTACTGATGGCACATATTTCCGGTGTTATGTTCAATGTATAGGCAGAGCTTAAAAATATCAGACCTCTTAGTTGACTGCGTGACCACCTTCACTATTACTGGAATACCATCAATACCAAGACGATAATAACAAGCTTAAATATAATTTATTTAACAACCAAAAATCACTTTACAGTCTTAGATAAACTTTTTCCTGCACACTTCAGGCTATATTTTATTATCATTGACTACTAGATTCAAAAAAATTGACCAAAAAATGAAAGCAAGTGAAATTTTTCGTAATGAATCCAATTCAAATTAGAACCATATCACAGAGCGCGAGGAGTAAGCAGTCGGATCAATATTTTGCGCAGCATTTTTAGACGCAAAAGGGGATTGAAAAACTTTGCTCGAGGTTGATGCGATTCTACTGTATATTTACACCTCATGAATATGAGAAGATGTGATTTGATGAGCCTGCATCAGTTTGTCAAGATTTTGTTCTCTTACACATATTTATCGCTTGCACTGATTATTTTCACTGTTTTTACCACTTCCTGTGAGATACCCGAAACCGGTTCCACTACAAATATGGTCTGAGACTAGTCTCTTGCTAACTGTTCAACAGGTTTTCTGAAAAGCCGAAAATTGGTGTGCATGCATGGATTTGATTCATTTCACATTTCGATCATTCTGGTGGAACATACAAAATGGGTACCGGTAGTGACCTGAGACATTTTTTTTGTAAACCGTTCCTCAGATTATCGAAAAAGCCGTGGTTTGATATGTCGCATGCATGGGTTTGGCTCTTATATGCATTTGACCACTTCCAGCAAGACACCCGGAACCGGTTCCGGAATAAGTACTACTGGTTGTCTCAAATATGGTTTGAAACCATTTTCTTACTAACCGTTCATCAGGTTATCTAAAGAGCCGCGATTTGATGTGTTGCATGCATGGATTTGGTTCACTTTCACATTTGACCACTTTCGGCGGGACATCCGGAACTGGTTCTAGAGCACTACCGGTAGTCTCTGCTGTGATCTAAAGCTATTTTCCTGCTTACCGTTCTTCAGGTTATCGAAAAAGCCGCTATTTGATGTGTCGCATGCATGGGTTTGGTTCAATTTTATATATGGCCACTTCCGGCGGGGCACCCGGAACCGGTTCCGGAACACTACCAGTAGTCTCTGCTGGGTCAAAGGCTCTTTTCCTGCTCACTGTTCATCAGGTTATCGAAAAATCCGCTATTTGATGTGTCGCATGCATGGATTTGGCTCACTTTTATATTTGGCCACCTCCGGCGGGACATCCGGAACCGATTCCGGAATACTACTGGTTCAGATACGGTCTGAGAGTATTTTCCTGCTTACCGTTCGTCAAATTATCGAAAAAGCCGCGGTCTGATATGTCGCATGCAAGCTTTTGTAGCATTTTCATATCTGACGCCTCTCTGGGGTACCGATCCGGAACACCTAAACGGCCATAACTCCGGAACGGCTGAACCGATCCGAACCATTTTCAATAGGAAACAATGGGACCAGATTCCACGTCGCATGAGCCGTCGGTCATAAAACTCGGTTGAGGTTTACTGCCAAAAAGTTATGTGAGTTTATTTTGTACACACACATACTCACACACACACATACACACACACACATACATACACACACACACACAGACATCACCTCCATTCGTCGAGCTGAATTGATTGGTATATGTGACTTGACCCTCCGGGCCTTCTATCAAAAAGTCATTTTTGGAGTGAACATATAGCCTTTCCAGTACACTTAGTGTACGAGAAAGGCAAAAAACAATTTAAAAATTATTTCTCAACGTTTATTTGACACATCATATGTAGTCGAGATACAGTAAAAAAATCAGCTGAAGTGAGCGACTTTGCTTAAAAATAGAACAAAAACCAATTTCAAATCATCAACCTTGTATGGAAAGTCGAAAAAAATTCCGCTCCACTGTATTTTTTTTCCTTCGCGTTTTCGAACTCAGGGCATGATTCTACGCCAAAAACGATCATCAGCTTACCGAGTTCAAAAATGCTGTAAACTAGTGTTATTGGTCAGTGCTTAGATAGACGGGAATTTGATAAAAATCCTAATAAACTCCATGATTGGGAAGCAGTAAAAAAAATCACGAACCACAAAGCCTCATGCACGTTTCCATGTGGTCCATGTGGAGTGCAGCATGCACAAAAGGATTTGTGCATACAAAATAATATGTGTGGTATCCGAAGGTATGAGAAAAAAAAACCTTCACACTGAGCGTGGTTGGAAAACACAGAGCCTGGTAAGTTACAATGGGTTAGAATAAAAGTACTCTACTGGATCGTGGTGAAAACAAACCGCTCTTTCAGCGCCGACCTCTTCACATAACAAAATGAAATATAATGTAGTAGGTCGCTTATGCGTTGCATACAGTCTACATTAAGGGGCATTGTTTAAATCTGCACAAAAAAAAACTATGTAGTTGCTGCTTGACATTCACGTTGAGGGTAGACAATACATTGCGTACAATTCAACCTCTTTTCACGTGTATCATAGGTTAAAGTGTCAAAAACATACTAAGTATTTATACCCTGAGAAACTGGTTGATTTCCAACAAAACTTTGTAGGCTTAAATCCACGATTTCCACATATTCTTTTTCTTTTTGGCAAAAAATCCTCTCTGAGACTAAGCCCGCTGCTCAGCGGGTTTCCACAGTTATTAAGGGCGGACGGGACGGTCGAGGAAATACCCGCCATTGCTCTGTGGCTACTAAGATGGTAATCTCAGATTCTACTTCATATTTTGCAACAAAAACCTATCATTGTGTATGCTCACTTGCAGTGCATATGCTGATTGGTTTTCAGCAGCTTCAGTGCAATGGAACTCGAGATTACCATCTTCAAAATCGCGAGGCAAATTGTTAGAAAGAGAGGCAAGATAGGAAAAATAACACGGCGTCCCGTTTCACCTTAACAGGAAATTCCCTTGGCCAATGACCATTTTGCATTTGTATATCGTGTGGCAGGAATGAAGATACTCTTTGCCCAAGGAAGTGAAGAAAATTTCAATTACGAAAAGTTCCTGGATCAACCGGGAATCGAACCCATCACCCTCAGCGTGCTTACCGCATCGGCTATATGATTCCTGCTTTCCACATAAAAATTTCGTATTCGCAAATTCTGAGAAACCAAAAATGGTTTACGAACCCGGCTGAGAAATAGCGTCAAGGTGCATAACATTTACGATAGTTGCATTCCCATGTCATAGAGCAAGTAGCAGCTGCAGATAACTTTATCTGGCAGACTTTTACCATCGTAAAAGCAAAGATAAACTGTTATTTTTCGAGGAGACGAAAGTCAAACACCAATTTTGCAAGAAAGTAAAACTTTTGATTCCGGTGTGCATATCTACAACAATGAAGGTTGCCGACTGGAAAAGGTAGTGCAATGGCTTCTGTGACAAAGTTTGGTTCGCTTTAATAAAACAGGTAAGTAAAACCGTCGTAAAAGTGCATAATGTTGCATACCGTTTTTGGATCATCCACAATATTCGGTACAATGTAATTTTATTTCATGGTTTGACTTGATGGTGGTTTTGATGAGCTCTGTTGAAAATTATTATTAGTTTAGTTATCGTCATCATCATTTCTTAAATAAGTAGTATTGTGGCAAAGTATCTTTTTTTACATATAAAAAATATAAACCGGTGAAATGTAAAATGTTGCGCTATTTGGCCGATAAATTGAGAAGTAGACTCTTTTGCAGAATATGTGATTCTCACAATGGCATATATTGAACTTAACTGGTATTTACCAGATTTGATGGTATGTCTGAAACATACTGGGAAAACTTGTAATTAGCGGTCTAGCCCTAGCGAATACGGAGTCGTGGGTTCAAATCGCACCAGAACGCGATTTTTTCCACAAATTTCATCTTTCAATTTGTCAATTAGCTACATTCTGTGCCTTTCAATTACAAGTTTTTCCAGTATCTGTCTCTCATTTGAGCCTTAACGCTGTTCTGATGGGTTCATTCCCAACGTACCAAAACTATGTTACGTGAAAAACTTTCCTCCTGAAGAGTGTCAACGCTGCGTGGTAAACATTCGAGAAAAACAAGCTAAGTTACTGGGAAAACCCTGGAAGGTCCACTTTAACAAATCGTAAAATAAAGTTCCAGGAAACAGTAAAGTAAGCGTGCCGCTCGCTGCTGTGGTGAAAACAGAACTGGCGTTTAGTCAAACAGACACACCACCAGACAGAACATACTCAGCCACCTACACCGAAAACGGAATGGTCGGATGTGCATTACGGGAAGTATACCCTTGGGGGCGACACAAGTTCTGCTGAAACTGTTCGACTGATCCACAAAGAGATATAAACAGAACTGCTGCGGAGAAATTGGATTGGTAAGTTTGTGAAAACGATACTAAAGTGTCTTGAATGTTATCACTTACTTAATACCATAAGCAACATAATACTCTTATAGCATTGTCTGATAAAAGCTTAATCAAGATTCTAAGATTGTTGAGATTCAAGACAAATTAAAAATGCAACTGCTACATAGAGTAATTAGCCAATTGTTGAACACTACTCAAATGAACAGTTTCTGAAAATCGTTTTGGGCATCAAACATAAGTAATTTCCACCTACATAATTAAAACGACTGCTGATACAGGAGCGTATGAGTTCCACTATATTCCATTTATTTATTTACAAAATTTAAAATAGAAACTTACATATTTTTAACAGCTTTGTTCTCTTCGTCATGTTTTTGTTAAACCTTTCGTACTCAAACTAGGCCATACTTTTTTCCTAACCAATCATAATGAATCAAGAAATTCAATAGAACTTGGTCGACAAAAACCCCTCATTACTAAACCAACAAACCCAAGGTCACTCTGTAACTGTCAAGTGTTACAATTGCTCTCGCGAATTATTTTGACGATTTTCACCACCATGCCAGTTTCTAAAGAGAGGTTGAGAAATTTAGAACCCTATTCGGCGCTGCAGGGTACGGATAGTTTTGGTAGCGGTGTTAAACGATAGGCATATGGCGGTCTAGCGAGCTACCAATCGGCCAAGATGCAAAGTGCACTGCAGACGCTGCAGATGGAACCGGTGGAAATAGGAATGCCGTGGATGGAGCGATAGGGGTTCGAGCAAGGAAAAATGTGAAGATAGACTCTCTTAAGTTGTGACCGTTGTCGTGAACAGTTCGATTCTTTATCCCAAAAAGTTTCTCCAAAAGTTTGTTCAAAGTTCAAAGTTCAAAGGCGACACAAACCACCGACGCCACAGCGACAACGGTCGCCGACAAGCCTCGTGACGAACCTCGCTGAAAACACCTGTGTACTTCCGCCTCCACCAGCCGCCTTCGATGCTCGCAATTTTCAAGCTTCCGCCGCCATTCCCGAGCAGAGGAGAATATCAAAATAATAACAACGGAATCATAAAACCTGTTTTTATATCTTGGTTTGTTATTATTAACTTATTGAGGTATTACCGTTCCATAACATGTTTTGTTGGACAATCTTATTTTGTTACACAGCTAATCGCGTTCGGTAATTTTTACCGAAATCTCAACCGCTGAGCGTTCGGTAATGGATTTTTAACGAAATACTGTAAAAAATTAACAAATTTCGGTAAAATGTTATCGTTTATCTGTCAAACTCCAACGAACTTCGGTAAAAGTTGCTACCTTTACCGATTTTTTCCTGTAAAACAAACTTAACGGTTGAGATTTCGGTAAAACATTACCGAAGTCGGTGATTTTTTCTAACTGTGTATGATCGTACAATTGGTATATTTTCTTTACATTACATTTTAATAACATGTTTTGTTGTAGCATAAGTTCAGTTACTATTGTGTTATTGAGACTGTAATAATATTTGATCTTTAATAACACAACAATAACAAGCTTTGCAATCAACATACGAGATTAACGTTGTTCACAGTATTTCGTGAGGAGCTGATGAGAAAATATTATTTTCTCAGCCATTTGTTGTATAAGCGCTTTGATAAGTATACCTGTTTTTTCAGTTTCAGTCGGGTACGAGTATGTATATAGAAATTGCAACAGAGTGTTAGCCATTTTACGTCTTGGATCAGCTGGTGGAATTCCAAGATGAACTACACATTTCGGAAAAAATGTCAAAAACAAAAATGTCAAAATGAAGCCAGTCACCAAGAAGAAGAACTTGATTATTTTTAAACATTTTATTGCTTTTTCTGCATCGAGGCCACTTCGATTTTGATATTATAACTCATTCTGTTTTCTGATTGTTTTCAATAACTTATTTATTTCAAAATTTGTTATTGAATGTTCTATAAATTCGCTATTATTAAGTTGTTATTGAAACTAACAAAACGTGTTATTTTGCCGCTTATGACAGACAAGCGTGCAGACAAGTTTATAATATGATATGTTATGATAATAACATAAAAATAACTCTTTCCGTTACTCAGTTATTTCGCCAAAATAACAAATTTTATTATACTCTTGCCATTCCCTTCTGTTCGGGTTGCTATCTCCATCAAAGCACACCACGTTCCACCAACCAGCTCCTGTCACCAGGGATGCCATATATACAGATTTATCTGTATTCTACAGATTTTTTAGCTTCCATACAGATTTCGTTTTATATGTAATACAGATTTTTGGACTAGAGTGGCCATTTTATTTTTGTATGGGATACAGATTTTTCTCCCAAATTTTGTATGGGGTACAGATTTTTTAAAATAGTGATACAGATTTTTCAAAAAATCATCTGGCATCCCTGCCTGTCACCCACCAGCAAGCCTAAGCCATCTCCGATTTAGCCGTTTATCTAGTGAGTATTTAATTAAGGCGTTTCTAAACTAACATCCAATCTTTAGTGATTCACAAGGTCTGAAAACCTCCCCATAACCTCAAACGACCCTGGGACTCGAGGACCAAAAGAGGTCTTGTGTACCCACCCCGTAGGCTGCCGAAGCTCTAGACCAGCGGCCTGGGGCTTAGGACGCTTCCCCCTCTGGGTGCGTCAAAATTATCCTCGGGAGCTAATAGGCCGTACCGGAAACGGTTACAACTCTATGTATTTCCCAGAAAAAAAAATGTTTCAAAATTTTGTGTCGCTGAAGACACGAAAACTGCACAACTCTTAAAACTAAACTTAAGAAATTACTGTTACGAAATAAGCTTTGCTGGAAAACTAATAATAAACATCACGGTCACATATATAGGAATTCCTCCCGGGATTCTTTCAGAAATTCCTCGAGAACTTCCTTCAATTATTCCTCGAGGAAGCCGCAAATATTTTTTTCAGAAATTTCTCAAAGAATTCTTCCAGGAATTCCTCCAGACATTTTTCCAAGAATTCCTCCATGGACTTTTCCTGGAGGTCCTCCAGAGATTCTTTCAGGAACTAGGGACGCTTTGAGAAAGTTCATGATGTTAGTGTGCTGTATTAGCTGTCACCGTTATTCAGCTAAACTCGATATTTTGTATGGCTAGGTGCACCAATTGCAAAAATGGTGCTTGGGATTCAATGTGGTGCCAAAGTCACCATGGTTCACGTACATGGAATACAGTTTTGGAATACGAAATACCGAAATAGTACATGCTATTCAAATGTGTTGCTGACAACACTAATTAGTTAAAAGATGGTGCGTGAGATCAGTCTATGATTCTGAGAACATCATGGTTTTGCATGGGATACTAAGAAAATGTATGTGTCAGTGGTGTATTAGTTGCCAACATGATTCAATGATTCTCAACATTGTGTGGTTAGATCCAAGGTGCAAGAATTGCTAAAATGGTGCGTATAATTTGATGTGGTCCGGATGTCAACATGGGTCAGGTACATGGAATGCAATTTGGTGTACAATATGGCAAAATGGAGCTTATGATATTCAAATGTGAATTAATTGCTGAGATGATTATATGAGATGTTGAGATGGTGCATGAAACTTGAAGCAGCTGCATCATGCCAGTATACTTCACTGGATGGCAATATAATGTGTTGGGCACCATGCCTTTGTTGGAGAAGGCTTTCTTTATTAGTTAAGTCGGTATCCGAACTCAGGAGGGCTTCGAAAAGAATTTGTGGAGGATTTTTAGGAGGTATTTCAGGTGACTTTTCAGGACGTTTTCAAGGAAGATTCATGGAGGAATTAATGGAGAAATTCCTGGAAGAATTTCAGGAGGTGTTCCTAGAGGAATTCGTGGTGGAATTCCTGGAGAAATTACAGGATAAATTCCTGGAGGAATTCCAGGAGGAATTTCTGGAGTAATTCCTGTGGGAATTCCAGAAGGAATTCCTGGAGGAATTGCAGGAGGAATTACAGCAGGAATTACAGGAAGAATTGCAGGAGGAATTACAGGAGGAATTCCAGGAGGAATTACAGCAGGAATTCCTAGAGCAATTCCAAAAGGAATTCCTGGAGGATTTTCAGGTGGAATTCCTGGTGGATTTCCAGGAGGAATTTCGGGAGGACTTCCTGGCGGAACTCCTGGAGGAATTTCAGGAGGATTTCCTTGAGGAATTACAGGAGGAATTACATGAGGAATTCCAAGAGTAATTGCAGGAGGAATTACAGGAGGAATTCCTGGAGATATTCTTGGAGGAATTTCAGGAGGAATTCCAGGAGGAATTCCCGGAGAACTACCGGAGGAATTACAGGAGGAATTCCTAGAGCAATTCCAAAAGGAATTCCTGGAGGATTTTCAGGTGGAATGCCTGGTGGATTACCAGGAGGAGGACTTTCCGGCGGAACTCCTGGAGGAATTGCTGCCTGAATTACTGGAGGAATTCCAGGAGGATTTCCTGAAAGCATCTCAGAAGGAGCTCCTGGAAAAATCCCTGTGGGAACTCCTAGATAAAATCTCAAAGGCATTTCCTGGAGGAATCCCAATCGGAATCCTTGAAGAAATCCCACAATGAATTCCAGGAGAAATTCCAGAAGGAATTCAGGAGAAATTCCTGGAAATATTTGTGGAGGAATTCCTTGACGAATTACAGGAGGAATTGCAGGAGAAATTCCAGAAGGAATTACAGGAGAAATTTCATATGAATTTCCTGGAGGAATTCCACGAGTAATTCCTGGAGAAATTCCAGGAGGAATTCCTTGAGATATTACATGAGGAATTCCAAGAGCAATTGCAGGAGGAATTACAGGAGTAATTCGTGGAGGAATTCTTAGACGAATTTCAGGAGGAATTCCCGGAGGAATTCCAGGAGGAATTCCCGGAAGAATTGCAGGAGGAATTCCAGGAGGAATTCCAGGAGGAATTCCAGGAGGAATTCCTGGAGGAATTCCAGGAGGAATTCCAGGAGGAGCTCCTGGAGGAACTCCTGGAGAGTTCCTGGAGGAATTGCTGGAGGAATTGCTGGAGGAATTGCTGGAGGAATTGCTGGAGGAATTGCTGGAGGAATTGCTGGAGGAATTCTTGGAGGAATTCCAGGAGGAATTCATGGAGGAATTCATGGAGGAATTCCAGAATGAATCCCAAGAGGAACTCCAGAAGGTATCCCAGAAGGAATTTCTGGAGAAATATCAAAATAGACTTCCTGTATGAATCCCAGACGGAGTTACTGAAAAAATCCCACAAGGAATTCCAGGAGCAATTCCTGGAGGATTTTCTGGAGGAATTCCTGGAATAATTCCAGGAGGATTTCCTGTAATCATCTCAGAAGAAGTTCTTGGAGAAATCCCTGTAGGATTTCCTAGATAAAATCGGCAGACAATTAAACATTCCATAATAAATACAAACAAACAATTTGTTGATTGTGCTAACGTAAGAACATTCACGATCACAAAATACGCGAACACGAGACGGAACACAACACTTATCGTTCTTACTAATTAAAAAGGAACTTTAAAAATTACTTTTTGGAAATAAATACAAAATTTCCCATAAATAATTTGAAAAGTCCCAGTGAAGAAACAGGGGTGTAAGCAGAAATAAATAACAAAAGTTCCATAAACAAATTAAAAAATGCATAAATAAATCAAAAGTTTCCACAAATAATTGATTTTTGAGCAATTAAAAACGTCAAAAATGCAATGAATAAATCAACTGTTGCAATAAAAATAGCCATTTTTCCCACCAAATAACTTCGAATTTTCCATAAACAAATCCGATTTTTCCATAATAAATTAGAAAATTCACAATAAAATATATCGAAAAAGCAATAAAAAATTCAGAAAATGCAATAAAAAATGACGAAATTACCAATGAAAAACAAATGCAGGAAAGTATGAGGCAGTGAAATGCTGAATCGCACTTATATGACTGAAACGACTGAAAAGCCTGCCTAACTATGATTGCAATTTACCGAGCAATCGCTTGCTGTCCGAACTCGCTATCGCTCGTCGGACCTAAAAAAAGGAATAACATCTATGTTTGCATTATACCGGGAAAATTCTTGGATCTGTGGTTTGCCTAGAACTGAATCGAAGCAGTTGCGGTGCATTGGATATCGGAAACTTCGGTGGCCTTCTGCCGCCTCAGTTCCTCAATCCTCTACATAATTTTTTGGCTCAAAATGCATTTACGTTTATTGCTCGTTTTTTGACATTTATTGATAATTTATTTTTGTGTTTATTGCACTTTTTGAATTATTTATTGCTTTTTCGATATTTTTTTATTGTGAATTTTCTAATTTATTATGGAAAAATCGAAATTATTTATGGAAAATTCGAAGTTTTTTGGTGGGAAATTGCTCAAAAATCAATTATTTATGGAAACTTTTGATTTATTTATGCATTTTTTCATTTGTTTATGGAAATTTTGTTATTTATTACTGCTTACACCCCTGTTTCTTCACTGGGACGTTTGAAATTATTTATGAAGAATGATCACTTTCTTATGAGTCGTTTATATTTTAGCCGATAAAATCTCCAAAGCATTTCCTGGAGGAATCCCAGTAGAAATTTCTGGGGAAATCTTAATGAGTTTACTTAGGAAACTTTGTCCAGGGATTCCTTCAGAAATTGTGCTGCACTTGAGAAGCTTCATAGAGTAGAATGACTAGCTATCCGGCAAATAAAAGTTACTGAGAACTCTTCAAACAAGTCTGTGCAGCTTATTCATGAAGCTCATCATGACTGTTGGGGAATCCTATTTCCAAAGTCTCAATCCAAATTCTACTAAGAACCACAACCACACATCTCTATATATCAAATGACAAAACCTATATCGTTATCTCAACTTATACACAAACAGAACCACTATAATCATACTCATTTAAGCCGGTAGAACAAACATGAATCACGTTTACAAACACTTCTGGGACAAATTGAACAAAATAAAAAAAAATCAAACGCTGATCCGCTAATTTATATTGAACATACTAACAAGAGGAACAGTTCCTTGAAATTGGGAGAAAAATCGGGAAAACTGCAAACAAACTATTTATTGATCAAAACCTATCAACAACTATTCTTGAACAACTCGATAATAGTAGTAAATAATTAAAAAAAAAGTAGGAAAAAGAACAATGCTGCTTCCAGATTTTTCCAGAATTCCAGAAAGGAAGCCGTACTCCACTCCCGTAGCAAATCCTCCCGCCATCACAAGGTCACCAAGGCCACAGCCATCGCAGGAACAACGCTGATCCGCTAATTTATATTGAACATACTAACAAGAGGAACAGTTCCTTGCAATTGGGAGAAAAATCGGGAAAACTGCAAACAAACTATTTATTGATCAAAACCTATCAACAACTATTCTTGAACAACTCGATAATAGTAGTAAATAATTAAAAAAAAGTAGGAAAAAGAACAAACCATTGGTACTAAAGAAAAAAAAGATAAACAAAATCATTTACATACTATTAAAAGTAGTGACGAAAAGCAACAACCCATCAAATATATACCACAAACATTTAATCGATAATCGAGATAAATTTAAACAAATGTGGCATCAAAACTCTCGCCCTTGAGTAAATTTAGCGGTTAACACATTGGATAAGATAACTGGAAAAAATGTATACTAAAAAGCCAACAATCAACAATTCGGACATTTCGAAATCAAAATTAAGCTTCCCGGGTAGACGAGAATATCTAAATCATATCTCAAATCGAACATTTTTTGCTGTCATAGCTCGATGTGATTTTGATGTATTATTCAAAAATCTAATGAATATCGCACGAATAGCTCGAAGTGATATGATATCAGTTTTTGTTCTTGTCGAAATAGCTGAAAATTTCAACATAAGAACAAGTTTAGCTCTTCTGTACGAAATGGAACACATACACCCATAGAGATGGCTCAATGTTAGTGAAATGCCATGTGCCCCTTTCTGAGCTGTTGAAACGAAGAACCGCATGCTCTTATTCCCACGTTATTCACAACAGTGAACCACAGTTGAGTGGTAAGCATCGCCGCCTGTGAATCTTAAGGTCGTAGGTACGATGCTTGATGCTGACATTTTTTTTATTTTATTTTTTCTAGAAAAAAGTGACAAATCTTGTCTGCTATTGTTTTGATCTTGTAATATCTTAACGAACTATTATTGGGTTGTTCACCATATTAGATTTTGCTATTATTTCTGATCTTTTACCTCTTATATCAATCAAACCAATATCAGTTTTTGCTCTTCAGTAATTCAATCAATAATAACTGAAAATGCTATTCATCAGATTTTCCCACCTACTCGGGTTCCGTTCGTTTGGTTCTCGTCCCACTTTTCTTGCCACCCCCCGTCTCAGTTCCGTACCTATTTGTGTGTAAGATTTTCGTTTTAGTTTTCATAGCCGTTTCGTTTCAAATGGGTCCTCTAGAATATTTTTAAAAATGGTATTACCTAGTTTGAAAATGTGGGAGAGCGATTAAAAAAAATGCAATTTGATTTTTTTTTATTTAAGCAATTGCCGGTGTTATTAAGTTTCAAACTCTAGTTAAGAAATCGCGAAAGTATCGAACCTTTGTAAAATATGATCGAAAGCAGATGGAGATTTTTTTTATGTCGCAGCCAATATGGGCAGATATTTTCCTTATGAATATATTTTATATGATTTTTTTACCTTGGTTTATTCTATTGATGTACATATTTTCCTGGATGATTTTTTCATATAAGATGCTTTATTTGTTGATTTTCAACAAAAAAGGAAATATTTATTGATTTAAACTGAAAAAAGTATAAGGTGAACATCATTTACTTAAAGATAAGACAAAAAACGAATAACATACCAACAAGTTTAAAGTAAACGTTCAAACATTGAACGAAGAGAAAAAAAAAACAAGTTACAAGAAGAACAAAAACAAAAGCAACAGAAAATAAAAATAGATAATTTAATTCAACGGAATGGCTTTTATCCCCAAGTAGACACCTCCGAAAGCCAAAACCACTATAATTTGAGTTAATTTTCTTTCTGTTTTATTTTTCGTAACTTCTTCGCTACGCTACATAGTACCATCTCAACAAAGAGTCTGCTGGAGTGACTGCCAATAATGTAGAATCCTGAGTCAGTTAACTTCGGCGCACATTTGGTGTACTTTCGGACCTACCCGGTTGTGCAATCTGAAACCTTTCGGTTCGAATGCGTTTTGGGTTTGGACCGCACGCGGAGCAGAGGAAGGGATGAGCTACCATGGTCGCATATGGTTGTAATTTCATTCTCTTGCACTTTTCGAGTGCATCGATCGGTTCGAGAAACTTTTTCAAAAATTTTTGTATGTAAACTCAACCCAAAGTTTGGGTTAAGTTTACATACAATTTTTTTTGAAAAAGTTTCTTTTAAATCATGTTCAAAGTTTCTTTGACTTATTATCTTTTGAATGAAACCTAGGGTTTTGAAATCGGACGCAAATTGGCTAAGATATGGGTCTAAAAAAATGACATGTTTTAGAGGGGGTGACCCCAAACTTTTGATCGGGAGTGTATATATGTTTTATTTTTCATACAACCTTCTAATGCTTTACGATGGCTATGTCGACTATTTCAAAACACTCTTGGAATATTTTACCATTGTTGAATCAAGAATAACTTTATTTAAACCAATTCTTTACTGCATTTTTTGTTGTTTTGACGAATATATGACGAAGCTACACCTCGAATTTTCAAGAGCACAAATCAAAAGAACCGAATGTTGGTTTGCGCTGAAAAGTTGATCGATTGGTGACCCGCTGGTGGTGACAAATCGATCAACTTTTCAGCGCAAACCGACATTCGGATCTTCATATTTGTGCTCTTGAAAATTCGAGGTGTGGCTTCGTCATATCTTCACCTTTAGTTCCTACACTTGTTCCTACACAAATCATGAATCTGACGATGATTGGTTTTCGTTCGATTTATTACGAATTAAGAATTTTTGTAATGATTTATGCAAAGATAAGGAGGTTTTGCGCCCTTTTGAGAATGATTTTAAATGAAAATCGCTCAAGGGGGCTTTTCCCTCTTTCTAAATTTTTAATTAAAAATAAATAATAATAATAATGTTAATTACGAATTAAGATCGATATTTTATCTACAAAAATAGAAAAAGAAATTTTGTTTGTTTCCTATAAAGTACAATAGATAAACTTCATTTGCTTCTTACCACACTTTTCTCTAAGTGAAACCGTTTTTGGTCTGCAGCCGGGTGAAAATGTACTGATTCCAAAGTGTCCAGGCTTGATTCACGATATTTTTGGAGGATTTGCCGTACGGTGAAAATCTGGTCCATTTTCAATCAGCCGTCGACAGACGATGGAAGATGATCTGGGATGGCACTTTGTTGGCAGTATTCAAAATAGTGATCGCTCTGAAATTCTCACATTCCAAATGGTCGCAATTCTTGTGAATGGGGCAGATTACTTACTTGATACTTGATGGGCTACAACTCGTAGTGGTAAGTCTACGCCGAATGAAGTATCCGCCTCAACTGGCCTCAGTCTTGGGCCAATCGCTTCCAGTCGCCCTGAACGTTTAGAGTCCTCAGGTCTTCCTCAACTGCAAAAAGCCAAAGTGTGCGCGGCCTTCCACGAAGCCGACGACCCCGTCCTGGTTCTCTGCTGAATATAATTTTTGCTTGTCGCTCCTCTGGCAAACGAGCTACGTGTTCGGCCCACCGCAGCCTGCCGTGTTGTATTCGCTTCACTATATCCATCTCTTTATATACCTGGTACAATTCGTAGTTCATACGACGCCGCCAGATGTTCGCAGCACTTTACGTTCGAAGACTCCAAAAGCTCTCCGATCAACTTCTTTCAACGTCCACGTTTCATGACCGGAAGAATCAGAGTCTTGTACAACGCGAGTTTTGTCTTCGTTTGCAGCCTGCGGGACTTCAGCTGGTTTCGCAGATTATCCCTTCCTTAAAATATGCCATGCGTCCGGATTCTAAGTGGACAATGCTTTAGGCTCACATTTCACGAGCCAGCGTGAGCGCTGAGACGGAAACCAACTCCACGGTGGCAAGAAACGTGTTCACCTCGCAGGCCACATGATATCAGAATTTGACCCCACGCCAATCTGTGTTCTCCAAAGCTCAGCCAACGGACTTCGCTCAGTCCTCAGTCAATACATTCCAATTCTTGTCCGTTGTTTTCCGCTAAAACTCATTGCCGTTAAATCAGTTTGTTATATTTCATTTTCAATTTCTGTAACGGTTTTTGGATTTCGGGAACAGTAGGTTGTTAGCCTAAGGTCCCTTATCCACCGTGGCAGGGCTGCCACCTTAGGTATAGCTTCCGGTGGAGGAGCATTTCATACTCAGCCTCTGGATGCCAGAACAGACGTTGTTTGAGCCGCACCTCCTTGGTGAACAGACGCTCGAGATGTACCTCCTCAATCTAGCTGAAGTCAGAAGGACAACAGTGCCCAGGCTGCACAACCAGCTAAGCACACAACTCTTAGCTGACGGTCTTTGTCACCGCTTGACCCGTTGAAGCATATGGTAAGAGCTGGTGAGGAACAGAGCTGTATTGGACACTCTCCTTATCGACTCAACGTTTTGCTGCCTTCCTAGTGGCTCGCTGTATTTATGATCTACAAATACATCCAGAGTGTGGATTGAAATCGATGTTAGTCTATCCCTTGACACTCACTTTCGCTATATCAATCACGGTATAAATATTCTTCGCGCTTACCAATTTAAATGAGATTCACTTTACCTCATCTATTCCCAGACCGAAGCATTCGCTTTGAAGCTGTGCTTGAATGAAAACTTCTCCCAAAGCACTTACCTATCAACAACCGTCGTAGTTAGAAACCCACAGGAAGAAAAAACATGCAAACACCTTCCGGGAAAAGAAGCCACCACGATTGCGTTTGAAACATATGCACATTTTTCTTGCTGTAGTGGCAGCAGCACGTAGCACACCATTGACGTTGGGAAATTATACAAATAGTTTCTTCCTCACGCACCACACTCCAGGAAAGTGCTGCTTCCAGATTTTTCCAGAATTCCAGAAAGGAAGCCGCATTCCTCTCCCGTAGCAAATCTACCCGCCATCACAAGGTCACCAAGGCCACAGCCACCGCAGGAACAGGGATTTTTTTCAGCGCGCGCCCGGCAAAAATCAACGTTATTTATTCAGTGCTAACGAGTGAAATTCGAGCGAAGCGACACTCTCTCAGAAGAACCGGCAACAACTTCGGTCTGCAGCTAAGTTGTAACAACGTTACACCGTTTATTTGTTTGTCCACTATGGTGCACTGTTTGAATCGTGAAGACTGGAGAATGTGCCACTCGAAAGGGGGGAAAGTTGCGAAAAATTTATCCCCAATTGTCGAACGAGGGTAACTTTGTTCGTCGAATGGAGTGGAAATTATTTCCTTTTTTAGGAGCTCTCCATTGAGCAGGAAATGGATCTTTCTTTGGGGGATGAGTTAACCATTGTGTCGATGTTTGTGGGATGTACGAGTCTTCGAAGATGGGAAACTTTCACGATGCCTTCAAAGTCCTGGTGTGGATTGAACTTTGAGTTCGCTGAAGTTTGAGGTCGAACAACTCGCTTAGTGTGCTGATGCGGTTTACATTGGCGTAGTTAGGGGGTTTCTGGAGTGAACAGATCTTCCAGGATTTCTCTTGTAAGAGAAATGTGGATTGGAAAAAGTCCTGTAACGTATGTATTAGCCTGGAACACGGTTATATAAGAAAATATAAGAAGAACATCTAAGAAAATATAAAATTCAACGTCCTGTATATTTTTTGGGTTCCATTACGGTCCCATACCTACTGTGCAAAATTTCAGCTCAACGAAAAAAAAAACTATATTTTCGCGTCTAGATGCCAGCTGTCAGCTGGCAGAAGTTTTACACGATTTACCATTGCTTTTCTAAAGAAAAAATCGTCACAGGTCCCTAAAAATGAGTCGATGACTTCTGTAGGAACACGAGGAATAAGATCTACGAATACCACAAAACGATTAGACGTTCAAGGAAAAAGTTATTAAGCCATACCCGATCAATAAAATGACGAGCTTCAGAACACTTTCCTGTCTTCAAAGATTTGGTTCTTCGTGAAGTTTCAAACAGAAATCGGTCATCGGCTTATTTTTGAAGGCTAAATAATTTTCCCTTATTATCGGCGGGCCCTTAAACATTGTTTCTCCAATCTTAAATTTTACACAGTAGATGTGCGACTAAAATGGATTTTCCAGATAGAAGATTTCGCCCCAAGTGTTTTCATAGATATTTTTGTCACAAAAACACCCTTTGAAAAAGTCTTCATAACTAACTCAAATCTCTGTGGCCTGAAAGGTCGTACGAATTAGAGCGACTCGTCTAAGAATTATGTATGATCAAGTTGATTATTGTTTTGAAACAGAATGTTTTCAGAGAGCCCTAAGAACTAAAACCATAAGCAACATTTTTTTTTTTAATTTTTTGGCCTCCAAAGAGATAGCAGTTGTTACTCTTTGGACACCACCTATCTTGGTGCTTCTTCAATAGACACCAGTAATAAATCAGTTTTGACGTCCGATGCCTTCAGTCTTGACTCTGCCAGGGAGTATGTTGTTTTTTCCGACAAATGGACAAACGTTTGAACAACGTTTAGATCTGCAAGGACAGGGGGAGTTTTGGGTTACTGTAGGTGATCGGATTCAGGCTAATGAGATTGTGACGTAGGAGCTTTTTACGTTAGTGCATGATGTTTGCCGTCGAGATCGCGGGGAAAGTCACTGACGAGTGTTTCACATGTGAGATAATCATGTAAGGCTGTGGTCGTTACCGGCACGGTAAAGGCTGGGTATGCTGCGCAATCCAGATCCCATTGTGATCCACCAGCCTCTGCCCAACAACTCCTATCCCTACCTCCTCGCGGTACCGGCCGGAAACTATGAGCAACCTTGGGGAAGATCGGGTAACCAACCCCGGTGGGATCTTTGGTCATAGGCTGACAGGGAAAGGGGGGGGGGTTTGCTTCGGCAAACCTGAGCGTCTGTTCTCCAGGAAGAGCGGCTCACAACAGCGTCTGATCCCATGTTAGGGGCGGCTGATCTACGTCCGAGTGCCAGGGAAAGACTCTAAGCTCAACTGTGCACTGTGCAGCGAACAAAAAGGACTTGCGATTGGAAACTCGGTACGTGGAACTGCCGATCTCTCAACTTCATTGGGAGCACCCGCATACTCGCCAATCTACTGAAGGACCACGGGTTCGGCATCGTAGCGCTGCAGGAGGTGTGCTGGACAGGATCCATGGTGCGAACGTTTAGAGGTAATCATACCATCTACCAGAGCTGCGGCAACACACGCGAGCTGGGAACAGCTTTCATCGTGATGGGTGATATGCAGAGGCGCGTGATCGTTTGGTGGCCGATCGACGAAAGAATGTGCAGGTTGAGGATCAAGGGCTGATTCTTCAACTTCAGCATAATAAACGTGCACAGCCCACACTCCGGAAGCACTGATGATTACAAGGACGCATTTTACGCGCAGCTCGAAAGCGAGTACGATCGCTGCCCAAGCCACGACGTCCAGATCATCATATAGGAGATTTAAACGCTGAGGTAGGCCAGGAGGAGGAATTCAGACCGACGATTGGTAAGTTCAGCGCCCACCAGCAGATGAACGAAAACGGCCTACGACTCATTGATTTCGTCGCCTCCAAAAATATGGCCATACGTAGCACCTTTTTCCAACACAGCCTCCCTTATCGTTACACCTGGAGGTCACCACAGCAGACGGAATCTCAAATCGACCACGTTCTGATTGACGGACTGCACTTCTCCGACATTATCGATGTCAGGATCTATCGTGGTGCCAACATCGACTCCGACCACTATCTGGTGATGGTCAAACTGCGCCCAAAACTCTCCGTCATCAACAATGTACGGTACCGGCGACAGCTACGGTACAACCTAGAGCGACTGAAGCAACCGGATGTCGCCTCAGCATACGCACAGAATCTCGAGGCCGCGTTGCCAGACGAGGGCGAGCTCGATGGGGCCCCTCTAGAGGACTGCTGCAGTACAGTGCAGCCATCAACGACGCAGCCGAGAGCACCATCGGGTACGTGGAACGGAATCGACGGAACGAATGGTTCGACGAAGAGTGCAGAACGGTTTTGGAGGAGAAGAACGCAGCGAGGGTAGTAATGCTGCAGCAAGGGACTCGACAGAACGTGGAACGTAACAAACACAAGCGGAAACAGCAGACCCGCCTCTTTCGGGAGAAAAAGCCTCGCCTGGTAGAAGCGGAGTGTGAAGAAATGGAACTGCTGTGCCGTTCCCAAAAAACACGGTAGTTCTATCAGAAGCACAACGCATCCCGCAACGGCTTCGTGCCGCGAGCCGAAATATGTAGGGATAAAGACGGAGGTCTTTTGATGGATGGACGTGAGGTGATCGAAAGGTGGAAGCAGCACTTCGATCAGCACCTGAACGGCGTGGAGAACGTAGGCACGGGAGCCCACGGCAACGGAGGAAACGGCGACGCCAGTGCAGCGGAGGACGGAAATGAACCAACTCCCACGCTGAGGGAAGTTAAGGATGCCATTCACCAGCTCAAAACCAACAAAGCAGCTGGTAAGGATGGTGCCGCAGCTGAACTCATCAAGATGGGCCCAGAAAAGTTGGCCACCTGTCTGCATCGGCTGATAGTCAGGATCTGGGAAACCGAACAGCTACCGGAGGAGTGGAAGGAAGGGGTAATCTGCCCCATTCACAAGAAAGGCGACCATTTGAAATGTGAGATCTTCAGGGCGATCAGTATTTTGAATGCTGCCTACAAAGTGCTATCCCAGATCATCTTCCGTCGTCTGTCACCTAAAACGAATGAGTTCGTGGGAAGTTATCAAGCTGGCTTCATCGACGGCCGGTCAACAACGGACCAGATCTTCACCGTACGGCAAATCCTTCAGAAATGTCATGAATACCAGGTCCCATCGCATCACCTGTTCATCGACTTCAAAGCGGCATACGACAGTATCGACCGCACAGAGCTATGCAGAATCATGGACTGAAACGGCTTTCCTGGGAAGCTGACTAGACTGATTAAAGCAACGATGGACGGTGTGCAAAACTGCGTAAGGGTTTCGGGTGTACAATCCAGTTCATTCGAATCTCGCCGGGGACTACGACAAGGTGATGGACTCTCATGCCTACTCTTCAACATCGCTCTGGAAGATGTGATGCGACGAGCCGGGCTCAACAGCCGGGGAACGATTTTCACAAAATCCGGTCAATTTGTGTGCTTTGCGGACGACGTGGACATTATTGCCAGAACATTTGGAATGGTGGCAGAGCTGTACACCCGCCTGAAACGCGAAGCAGCAAAGGTCGGACTGGTGGTGAATGCCTCAAAAACAAAGTACATGCTGGTAGACGGAACCGAACACGACCGGATCCGTCTGGGTAGTAATGTTACGATAGACGGGGATTCTTTCGAGGTGGTGGAGGAATTCGCCTACCTCGGATCCTTATCGACGGCTGACAACAACGTGAGCCGTGAAATTTGGAGGCGCATCATCAGCGGGAGTCGAGCCTACTACGGGCTCCAGAAGAAACTGCGGTCAAAAAGATTCACCCACGCACCAAATGCACCATGTTCAAAACGCTAATAAGACCGGTGGTCCTCTACGGACACGAGACATGGACCATGCTCGAGGAGGACCTGCAAGCACTCGGAGTTTTTGAGCGACGCGTGCTAAGGACGATCTTCGGCGGTGTGCAGGAGAACGGTGTGTGGCGGAGAAGGATACACCACGAGCTCACTGCACTTTACGGCGAACCCAGCATCCAGAAGGTGGCCAAAGCCAGAAGGATACGGTGGACAGGGCATGTTTCAAGAATGCCGGGCAACAACCCTGCAAAGCTGGTGTTTGCAACTGATCCGGTTGGCACAAGAAGGCGTGGAGCGGAGAGAGCACGATCAGGTGGAGCGTGACTTGGCAAGCATTGGGCGCGTCCGAGAATGGAGAGCGGCAGCCACAAACCGAGTATTGTGGCGTACTATTGTTGATTATGTCTTGTCTTAATGATGTTGAACAAATAGATGTATATATGTATGTAGCAGTCGTCATTTTGGATTTTTGTCTGCCATCTTGGATATTGGACCGCCATATTGGTTTCCCTGGTCACCATTTTTGAACTTTGAGCATTTTTTTTTCATACCAAATATGTATAACCATTAGAGTGGGTCATCGTTTATATGGAAAAATGAAAAATTCAATGGTATCCCATCAGATCAAAGCTTTTTTGATCCCATTTCAGGGCCCAAATAAGTGTGCAAAATTTGAGCACGATCGGTAATGTCAACGTTTTGCGCATCGCGTTTGAAGTTTGTATGGGGTTTTACATGGGAAAACACACTTTTTTGCATTTCTCTCATAACAAACTCGAATTTTTCTAAAACCTTGTAACCGATAAAGTGAAAACATAGCCTAGGGTGTCCTGAAAAACTTTGTCGAAGACCGCGAAGTGATCTGATGCTTGTGAAAAAAGTTATAGTGTTGACATTGCTTAGCGAAACAGCATGATTTTGTTGCTATTGTTATTCCTTTACATGTTAAAACATAAACACATGCATGCGGTTCGTTGGTTATAACTATTTTCACAAGCATCGGATCGTTTTGCGGTCTTCAGCAAAGTTTTTCAGAACATCCTAGGCTATCATTTTATAGTATCGATTGAAAAGTTTCAGACAAACTTTTTCAACTTATGATAAAAATGCAAAAAAGTATGTTTTCCCATACAAAATCCCATACAAATTTCAATTGCAATGCGCAAAGTGTAGGCGCAACCGATCGTGCTCAAATTTTGCACAGATACTCAGGACCCGAAACGGAACCAAAAAAGCTTTGATCTAGGAAAACGGTTCCGATGACCCACACTAATAACCATATTGCACAGTTTTAGAGCTCAAAACTACACAAAACAGCCACCATCTTTTTTTCCACCATTTGGATTTTAGTCCGCCATCTTGAATTTTATGGTCACCATATTTGGACTGCGAACAAAATTCGTCAACTATGCGCAAGATTATCCAATTTGGCGTGATTTGGTATGTCGCATGATGTGGTTTTATGCAGTTTAACATTTGGAGACTTGTTCGGATCACTTAAATTGCCATAACTCCGGAACGCCGGCACCGATCCAAAGCTTTTTCAAAAGCAAACAAAGGGGCAAAATTTCGGTTCGATTCGTGCTAAAATCTGGCCAATTGGAAGTTCCTTGAAAGTGAGTAATCTTCGTTTTACACACACTTACAGAACTGAGTTGATTGATATATGTGACACTGACCCTTTGAACCTTCTATCAAAAATTAGATTTTTGAGTGAACATATAACTATTAAGTACAATAATGGTATACGAGAAAGGTAATACAAGCTACAATGTCAGCACTCTCTTAAATTTTTGCTTAAAAATACCTCACTACGCCTATGTCAACCCAATAATCCCACGCGACGACGCTGTAAAACTTTATCACGGTAGAGCACTGAAAGCCGGCAAAACTTACCTGAAAAACATCAGAATCACCAGCAGATTGCCGCACAGCCCGAAGATCATCATCATGAAGTAGATGAATCCCAGCGTGTAGTGGGCGGCCGGCGACGGTGGGTCGAACTGCAACCAGAACGGGTTGATCCGATCCCGGTAGGCATCCTCGATGGGAGGCCCGCTGTACCCGGACAGGGCGATGTACCTGCTGCGAGGGAGCAAAGGAAAGCAAGATGATGAAAAGTCAGTGTGGAAGCGATATTAGAATCAGGCTGCACAGCAAACTGTGTAATCTCTCTCGTTAACAGTTGGATGAACTTAATTAGGAATTTGAAAATAGCTTTTCGCTCTTATCTCTTGGTGGAGCCCAAAAGTTGGTTTCAAGGTTGGTTCTGTTGACTGAATTGGTGTGAACTGTATTTGTGTAAAACAATATGACCTGTTTTGTTAGCATTTAAGCAACTGTTATTAACCCACTATAATAATTATTAATTATTATCGCAACAATTGGCGATTTACCCTAGCATAAAAAAGTTTAGATTTTATCAATCTCAATCACACAGCTACCATGGCTCTTCCGGACGTTCAACGCAAGTTTGCGCCGAATCCATAAAATATATTGTTCACAATTATCCAAGCCTGTTCAGGAACTTTTACTGGTTGGAAAGTCCTGAATCTGACATTCAATTTAACGGATAAAGCGTGAGACCCCGGAAGTGCATTGTTGGTTGGCGAAGTTGTCATGCTACCGCGCGCTGCTGAAAGGATCCTGCGTTGCATGCTTTCCATAAAGTACAGACGTTTGGTGCCATTCCATCTCCCAGCTAGTTACGCGTGACAACTTTTGATCGAAATCTCGAGTGGCATTTCCGTAACATTGAACTTTAAATCTTCGCGGTTCCCCCGTGGCATTCGTTGTGCAGCCAGTAAAATGCTTTACTCGTCACATATCGTCATTCTACATTTCGTTATGCTGCATCACTATCGATCTGAAGTAACATGTGAAAGGAGAACATCGAGCATTTGTAAAAACAATACAAAATATTCTCCTATATGATTAAATATCTCTAAAACATTTAAGTGCAGGTAATCATGTATCAGCTCTCATGATATGGTATCAATTTTGGTTACACAACATCTTTTAGGAACATTCCATATATCAATCAAGAAAATCGAAGTTTTGAATTGCGTTGCCATGTCCTGCATCGGAGCATCGTAGGAGGAATGGAATGTCTGTATATTGTCGAAATGTGATTCAAATAACTACAAGGTGCAAAACTCGTGTGGTTAAAACAGCCGACTCTCCCCGCCCGGAAAATTCACGATTGCATTAGTTATCCTGCCAAACCAACGGCAACGTGTCAACTTAATATGTTCGGGTGATTGATGAAGGTTGGAACCAGTCCAATATTGCATCGAACGGCCACGTATTTCGACCTTCTTCGGGTCCTCATGGGAACTGGAGTGGATTGACAGCTCTTGGTGAAGCTTCGGTTGTACTTGCATATGAAGACCGAATTTATAGAAAAACAGCCTCACTACTTGTTTAACGGGATGAAAACTGAATACATTTAGTGAAATACAGAAAAAGGTCACTATGCTTTCTGCTGTTTGACTTGCTCTTGCCAAATTCAACTTTTCGCTGGGCTGTTATTTCTTCAGTTAGCCTGCGCCACTATTGTACTTGGGGTTAGCTGTGCCCTGAGAATGAATTTCTCTTATGATTCCGTTGAACAACTAAACTTATTTATTTTATTTTTCGTTAGGTCCTCTAAAAAAGCATCCGAATAGCTCGTTTCCGTAGCATCGGAACCTACAAAATAGTTCCTTGTATGGGAGGAAATACAGTAAAACACATCGTTCTTGAACATTTAAATGTTACTTCGCAAAACCTGCGTTTGAGGAATCCCCGGTCGATCCACGGGGGTCTCTTTACTGATTTGGTTGCGGCCAACTTTTATGAATACTCACCTTCCATTGACACTCCAAGTGATTTAGATGATGCCGTTGATACTTCACCGTGCTTCATCCCTTGTTGGGACTCTGATCTGACCAAGCTCAGGAAACAATGTAAAAAGAGTTGGGACAAACGACGTTCGGCTAGAACGAAGGCCACAGAAGCGACATGATAAGTTTAGACATTATCCGAAATATTATTGCTCCTACGAATAATTCAGGGACTCCTCCATGAGTTCCTCTAGGAATACCTCTATTGATTTTACCAGGGTGTTCACTAGGTATTCTTTTAAGGATTTCTTGAGATATTTCTTCAATGATCTTCTCTTAGGATTCCTCCAGGCAGTATTGATGGGGTTACACTAGAAATTTCTGCGGAGATTTCTCCAGCAGTTCCTCCTGGGATTTCTCTAGGAATTCTTACTACGATAATTCTCAGAACTCTTCTAGGGGTTTCCATTTGGAATTCTTCAGGAATGGTTTTTCAAGAAAATCATCCAGCGATTGTTCCAGACGATTCTACGCTGATTCCTTCAGAAATTCCTATAGTGATTTCAGCCAGGGATTGCTCGGTAAATTTCCCATAGAATGTCTCCAGGAACTCGTTTTGGGCTACCTGAGGAATTCCAGCTGGAAGTCCTCAAGCAATACCTCCTGCGGTTCTTCCAGCAATTACTCCTCAAACTTCTCCTCCAGCAATTCTAACTGGAGTACCTACATGATATCATCTAGGGATTCCTCGTCGGATTCCTTCTAGTATTCTTGCGCAATTCTTTCGGGCAATCTTGCTGGGTTTCCCCAAAAAAAATTCCTGCGATTTCTTCAGGGACACCTCTATGGATTTATGCAGAATACCTCTACCGATTCACGCTATGTCCAAAGGGAAGTATTATGGAAAGTGAATGTACCTCAAAATTTATTCGCTAGAACCTTGGCTAGAATCATATTTTTGGACCTCTAGATTCAGAAAATGTGTGGTTTAAAATCATCCATCTTGGGTTTTTTTCCCATACATTTTAATATGGGACGAAATTGACCTTAAAATGACTTTTTTCGATATTTGTATGGGAAAATAAGAAAAAAATCAAAAATATCAAAAAACCCAAGATGAAATATTTTAAACCGCACAGATTCTGAATTTAGAGGTCCTAAGCTGCGATCCTAGGGAATAACGTTTGAGGTACATTCGATTTTCATAATACTTCCCTTTGGACATAGCGTGCGGTTCCTCTAGGCATACCTTTCTGGTATATATTTAAGGAACTTAGGTTTACTCCAGACATACCTGATGGGATTTTACTAAAGATTTGCTATCTTCCGAAATTCTTTCAGGGATCCCTCTAGAGATTTCTATTGGGATTTCTTTAACTGGAATTTCTGGAGGAACGCCAAGAGGAGTTCCAGGAACAATTTCATGAGAAATTTCTAGAGTAATCCATGGTTAAAATCTCTGGAGGAATTCATGGATGCCTCTTTAGGAAATCCCTGAAAGAATCACCAAAGGCATTTCTGCAAGTATCCTATGAAGACTGCACGGAAGAATCCCTGCAAGAATGCCAATTAAGATCCCTAGAGGGATTCCTGTGGGTATCACAGTAAGAATTTCTGGAGAAGTCCTAGGAGGCATTTCTGAAAGAATCGCAGCAGAAATCGCTTTTGGAATCCCATCATGAGCTCCTGGATGAAGGTCAAGAGGAGATCCTGGAGGAAACTCATGAATAATTTCCAGAAAAATCCCAGGATAAATTTCTGGAGGAAACACCGAACGAACTTCTGGAAGAATCCTAGAAAAATTGCCTTGAAACATCCCATCAAGAGTTTTTGCAGGAATGCCAGGAGAATTTCTTGGGAGAATCCTTAGAATAATTCAGAGAGGTACATATTATAGTAAGAATTTCTTGAGGAGTTCTGGGAGGATTTGCTGGAAGAACCACAGCACGAAGTGTTTGAGGAATTCAGCTGGAATTCCTGGAGGAAGGCCAAGAGAAGTTCTTGGATGAATCCCATGAGAAATTTATGGGGGAATATTTGGATAAAATCTCTTGGATAACAATTTCTGAAGGAATCACCGGATGAATTTCTGAAAGAATCTCAGAAAAAAATTCTGTGGGAATACGTATAAGAATTCTTAGATATATTATTGTAGAAATTTCAGCAAAAATTTTAGGAATCGAAGGAGGAAGCTATACTGAAATTTCTAGAGAATTGATTGATTGATTTGTCTTTATTAAAGAGACTTTCATCCCTTGGCTGGTTCGTCTCTCGTTCTAGAGAAACCTCATCAGGAATGTCTGGAGGTATTTAAAGAATGAAGAAAACTCTGGAGGAATACCTCCAAAAGTCCCTGGAGGAATACCTCGAAAAGTCCCTGGAGGTTTTCTGAAGGAATCCACAGAGAAGGCCCTGGAGGAATCGCAGAAGGAGTTTCTGAAAAAAAAAATCTCGGAAAGATTTCCCGGAAGTACTCAGGCAAGAAGGCCAGGATAAATTCCAAAAGGAGTGAAAAAAAAATCCTCAAGGTACCATAGTTAGAGTATCTGGAAAGTGAATTGCTAGAAGAACCGCAGGAGGAGTTGTTTGAGGAATACTTGGAGGAAGGCTAAGAGGAGTTTCTGCAGAAATTCCATAAGGAATTTGTGGAGCAATCTACGGATAAAATCTCTGGAGGAATTCCTGGATGAGTTCTTGGAAGAACAACCGAAGGAATCTCTGCAGAATTCCAGGAAAATTATCTGGAAGGATCTCTGAAAAAAACCAGATTAATCCACCTAGTGGTGATAGTGCCTTTCTCGTCGAATATGTACTCATGATCTTTCCGTCGATATACATAAGCCGAAGTGTTCCTAAATCCTGAGAATACCTTAATTAGAACAGCAAGAATTTTATCAAACCTATCATCGAGCAGGGAAACTTTTTGATGGCTCATATTCTGATGTTATGTGCAACGTATAGGCAGAGCTTAAAAATATCAGACCTCTCAGTTGACTGCTTGATCACTTTCAGTATCACTGGAGGCCGAATAATATGAAAACGATAGTTACAAACTAAGATATTTTTTTCCACAATCACAGATCACTTTGCAGTCTTCGACAAAGTTTTTTGCATGGGTTTCGTTCAATTTTACATTTAACCACTTCCGACGGGACAGTCTGAACCAGTTCCGGGACAGTACCGATTGTCCCAAATAAAAAAAAAAAAATCCAACGGGACACACGGAACCGGTTCGGGAACATTACCGGTTCAGATATGGTTCGAGATTATTTTCCTGCCAACCGTTCATAAGGTTTTCGAAAAAGGCGCTATTTGATGTGTCGCATGCATGAGTTTGGTTCACATTTATATTTGGCCACTTCCAGCGGGACACCTGGAACCGGTTTTGAAACACCACCGGTTCAGATATGGTCTGCGGCTATTTGTCTGATAACCGTTCATCAGGTTATCGAAAATGCCATGGTTTAATGTGTCGCATGCATGGGTTTGTAGTATTTTCATATCTTGCCCCTTCCTGAGGTACCGATCCGGAACACCTAAATGGCCATAACTCCGGAACGGCTGGACCGATCTGAACTGAAAATGGAAATAGGAAACAGTGGGACCAGATTCCGCTTCGAATGAACCATCGGTCGTTGAAATCGGTTGAGATTTAATACAAAAAAGTGAAGTGAGTTTAATTTGTACACACACATACACACACACACACATACACACATACACACACAGACATTATCTCAATTCGTCGAGCTGAGTTGATTGGTATATGTGATTCGACCTTCCGGGCCTTCTATCAGAAAGTCATTTTTGGAGCCTTTCATATAGCCTTTCCAGTACACTTAGTGTACGAGAAAGTCTAAAAAACCAGAAATCTCTAGAAGAATCCCTAGCAGAATTTTTGTAGTATCACAGTTAGAATTGCCGGAAAAATCTCTACAGGAATTATTAGAAAAACCCCATCAAGCATGTCGTGGGAAGCCTAGTATGAATTCCTTGCATAATCACCTGGAGGAATACCTACAGTTCTCTTAGGAAGAATCGGAATCGGTAGAGGTAGAGGGAGGAGTCCCTGATGGAGGCATTTCTGAGTAAATCTCACGAAGATTTCCCAAAAGTATTTCAGAAAGTAAGTATGCCAGGGAAAATCCCTTGATGTATTCCCGGAAGTAACAAAGTTAGATTTTCTGAACAAGTCCAAATAGGGGTTGCTTGAGATATCCCAACAGACATTCATAGTGGAAGGCCAATAGGAGTTCCTGAAGAAATCCCAAGAGCTACACCAAAAGAACACCTGAATGAAATCTCAGAAGGAGGTCCTGGATAAATCTTTGATGAAATCCCTGGAAGAATCACCGAAGGGATTTCTGAAAAAATCTCAAGAAGATTGTCCGAAAGAATCCCAGCAGGAATGCATGAAGAAAACTCTAGGGGAATCCCTAGTAGAATTTCTGAAGGTATCATAGTTAGAATTTCTGGATGAGTTCTAGGATAAATTGCTGAAAGAATCGCAGCAGGAGTTGCATGAAAAATCCCAAGTTCCCGGAGGAAGGCCAATAGGAGTTCATGGTGGGATCCCATGAGAAATTTCTGGATGAATCCCTGGATAAAATCTCTAAAAGAATTCCTGGAAAAAGCATCGGAGGAACTTCTGGATGGATCCCCGAAAATTTGTAGTGAATAATCCCACCATGAATTCCTGGAAGAATCTCCATAGAAATTTCTAGAGGAATCTCTAGAAGAATTCCGAGAAGCATCATAGTAAGAATTCCTATAGAAATCCTAGAAGGAAGTGCTGGAGGAATCTATGCAGAAATTTCTTGTGTAACTCCGTTAGGACTGTCTGAAGGAACCCATAAATTTATTGAAGAAACATATCGAGGAATCCCTGGAAGAATCAATAGAGGTTTTCCTAGAGGAATTCTGGAAGAAGTCCTTGATTCGATCGTAGGAGCAAATATTTCGGAAAACGCAAAAATAACACACAGTGTGAGGTGTCGCATGATGGTATTTAATCATATTCAAAAATTGACCCCTGAACCGGTTTTCCGGAACATCCGTAGAACTGGTTCCAAGGCACTTAGTGACCGAGACGAACTTTCAGACATATTTTTCCATCATTCTAGATCACTTAGGTCTGAAAGCTAAACTGTTCTCATATCGATAATTATCGATAATTATAATTTACTTCTCCAAATATGACCAATTCCAATGACCCATTTTGATTCCGGAATAATTGAAGGTTGAAAAATATTGAAAAACAAAAAAGGTATAGAAAATAGAGGTTTTCCCGCACTCTTGTTAGCGGTGCATAAGGCTGGAGGTCCATAAATTAAAAATGTGCTTAAATTTCAAAAGGCATATGAAAAGTGAAATTTGTGCATAAATTCAGTTTGGGTTTAATGAGGGAATTTAGTTCACGAGAGCATGTCTTTCTCCTGGGCACTTAAGGTTGGCCTAAGTAGGGGGTTTCCAGAAAGTTCCAAGAGAGTAAAAAAATAAGTTCCAAAAGGCTTCCGGGGCGTTTGAGGGGGTTGTTTCAGGGGATTTCAGGGCATCTCAAGAAATCTGATGGGCATTGTAGAGTCATTTCAGAGAATTTCAGGGGATTTCATGACCATTTTAAGGGCGTTCCTAGAGGTTGTCGAGGTACTTGATATCAATTCAGAGAGGCGTTTCAAGGGGGTTTGGCGACCGAAGGGGTTTCAGAGGCATTTCAAATTGATTATGACTTCAAAGGGGTTTCAATGGGACTACGGAGGATTCAGCAGCGTTTCGTGGCATTTCAGGTATCAGAGGGTTTCAACAATTTGCTAAAATCAAAGGGCCTGTCAGGGGCATTTCAAAACATGTTGTGATGGGGTCTCTGAAAATCTTCTGAAACTTCCTGAAATGTCTCTGAAATGTCTCCAAGACCCCCAAGACCGCATGTAACGCATGTACGTAATACTCTCCGAATCGCATGAAACGCCCCCGGTACGCCATCCTTTATTCCTTTCCTTCTCCCTCAGGTAGATGATGAATAGGTTCGTGTTCATGGCAATGGGAGTGCAACCAAAAAAGGTCTCACTCCCGCTACCAAATGTACCATGTACAAAGGCGGTCCTATTCGGACACGAGACAAGGATCAATTTCGAGGACGACTTGCAAGCACTCCGAGTTTTCGAGTTACGTGTGCTACCCGACTAGAAAGTTCTAACAAAAACATAACATATTTATAACAAACCATGATATTTATAACTCATTGTAATATAATCATGTTCTACATCCTTGGTGATTTTTAAATATTATAGCTCAATTATAACACATTATGTTATAAATGTTGTTTGACAACTCATTGTAATATAATTTAGTTTTGATTTTTCGACATTTGGACAATAGCGTTACAAAATTGTATCACATTTTGATAGAAACTAGAAATCCTGCAGCTAATATTCATATCACATTCTGTTATAATTTTGATCTGATTATAACAAAATAGGTTATTATCTTGATAAGACCAGTGTGGTTTTAGTTACAATTTTAGTTATTTTAACATCATCCTGCATCTAGTTTATAACACAATAAGTTATTGAAAAAAATTATAACATCATTACACAATATGATATAATCTTGATATAATTTTCTAGTCGGGTAAGAACTATTAGCGGCATTGTGCAGGAAAACGGTGAAGAATGATGAACCACGAACTCGTTGCACTCTACGGCGAACCCAGCATCCACAAGGTGACGAAAGCCGGAAGGATATGATAGATTGGGAATGGTGCAAGAATGCCGGACAGTAAGCAACCATTTGTTTAAGCAAAGGTGCTTGAGAGGGCCAGTAGCTACGACTGTATGCCCTGGTGGGGTAAGATGAAACAGCGGGTTTAAAAGTACCATTAGACTGTTTGCTATAATGACAAATATTTGGCCAAACAAGTCCAACAAATGAAAAATATATTTGTCCATCTAATGGACTCTTGAATGACGACCGCTGCTTGGGTAGCAGGCTTAAATTTATATTTAATTCTACTCCACTTCTTGGAGTGAATATATGTCCTATAATTGACCGCAACCGCTTCCGGTATGTTTCTGCTGACAGTCTACTCCTGGGAAAGATTACAACTGCTGCGCTGTGCCTGACCTGGCTAAAGATAACTTTCCAAAATCAAATCAAAGCAAAACCTTACCTCCAGAGGGCGCTCACGTTGACCACGATGGTGGTTTCCTCCAGGACTGCTGCCGATGGCGAAAGATGCTGCTCCTGAACGGTCGCACTGATGGAACCGACCGTTTGCAGCGATGCCGTCATACGGGATGACAGCGGGAGATGGTCATCTGTGGTCACGCGGGGTGGTGGTGGGAAAAAGAAGAAAGGAAATTTGAAATTAGTCTTCATTTCCGCGTGGTGGGTGTTTGGTGGCTAGCGTGGAAGGAGAAACGGTCTTATTTTAGGCAAGTCGGCTTCAACGTTTGTCTGTCTTTTGGGGGCGAAAGCTTTAAATTTAATGTTTGGGAAAATTTATCTTATGTAGTTCAAATCTTCTCCAGAAAAACACAACTCATAGACAGAAATGAAGATAATGTCAATTCCCAATCACTTTCTTTTGCAAATGACTTCTGCTCCCAAGTTGTTATTAAGTAGTTCTTACCTTCAAGCAGACCAAAGGGAGGCCGCACCAGTTGTGTCTGCGTTCGGTCGCCGATTCGCTGTTTCCCCAGATCCCCGCCATAGTTCGCACTGATATCGGCGATAATCTCGCACAGCAGCACGAACAACACTGCCACCAGCTGTCTCAGCATTTTTGTTTCGCTGGATGTTGTTCCGTCGAGGATATGTCTTGCACGGTAATCCTAGCGGAAGAAATCACACACGCACAGCACACGTGTTGTGCTCTATCTTCCTATCGAGGAAGGTCCACCTGAAACCAGAAGTCGGTCGGTCGGTTGGTCGGAGGTGATGGTTTTCCGTCGTTGTATCGGGAGAAAAGCGATCTGTTGGATGTGGTGATTTAGTGTCTGCTACTTGACGGTGGTAGCCATTCGGGAGTTTTCTTTTTGGTTCGGGTGAAACTTCACGAGATTGATGAGCTTGGACGCCTGGAAAACGAGAAACAGGGAGAAGAGAAAATTTCGTAGGAATACATAATAAATAGTAGAGTACGAGAAGGCAGGCAAAACGTGCTTGAGTTTGGTAATTGTTCAACTCGTACGTTGTAAACAAGTTTGTGATATTTAACGTTCGGAAAACGAATGATGGTAAACTGTTTTAAAAAATATTGCTTTTCAGAACTCAAGCGAAGATTCATTCATCAAATTGCGCCGTTGTTATTACACTGAAGGTTATTTCAGATTACATCAAGATCAGCGATAATATAAAAGTCTCATTGCGGGCCAATCTTTGAAATCGGATTTAAGGAAATCTTTCTGTTGGCCGATGCATTTTGAATATTCATACTCCTTGCTCTGAAATTTTTAATAATTCCTCATTGCTTACTGTTCACTTCTGACTTTTCACTGCTCAATTCCTCACTTCTCAATGATTAACATTCAGCTCTCTTCACTCTACGATATACAGGGGGTGGCCAAAATTTTTGGAATAGGTGACATTTTTTTCTCTCACAAAAAAGTTCAACGTGCTGTAACTTTTCATAGAGTCCATCATGGTATAATCTGGCATCTCTGGTCATGAGGTATATTTTGGCACTATTATGTGTGTTCTTCAAAACAATTTATTCATATGAAGTGCTCCGGGTGTCAAAAGGCCAAAAACCCCTGCATTATAAGTCATCATAATACAAATTGCAACTGAATTCGAATTTTATCATTAAAAAATGTATATTAAATGGAGGTAAAATGTACATAAAATCGAGGCTCTATAGAATCGAGGGTTTAGTAAATCGAGGTATACCGGTACTAGAAATTGGTATTATCGAGAAAAAATTCAAGTATTTTTAACCTTTTCATTAGTCACTTTTCACTGCTTCACACTCTTCACTGCTCATATTCCTCACTTCTTTCTTCTCACTCTATTATGCCTTTTTTGACTCTGCACTTTGCACTGTTTATTTAACACTCCTCACTCTTCCCTGGTCACTTCTCACCCCTCACTCTGCACTTCTCAATACTCCGTAATCACTGCCTGCACCTATAATCACTCCGAAGCTCCCATTGCTACATATTTTTCAAACTTCACTATTCACTATTCTTCTTCTTGGCGTAACGTCCTCACTGGGACAAAGCCTGCTTCTCAGCTTAGTGTTCTATGAGCACTTCCACAGTTATTAACTGAGAGCTTCCTCTGCCAATGACCATTTTGCATGTGTATATCGTGTGGCAGGCACGAAGATACTCTATGCCCAAGGAAGTCAAGGAAATTTCCTTTACGAAAAGATCCTGGACCGACCGGGATTCGAACCCGTCACCCTCAGCATGGTCATGCTGAATACCCGTGCGTTTACCGCCTCGGCTATATGGGCCCTATATTCACTATTCATTCCTCTTTATTTACTGTACACTCCTCACTGCTCACTCCCAACTTCTCACTTATCACTCCGTAACTTCTCACTTCTCACTGTCCACAAATTTCACTCTTCACTGGTCACTCTTGATGGCCTTCTTTTAATTCTCACTTTTCACAGCCCCCTCCTCATTCTAAACTGCTAACTCCTTACTACTTAAAGATTGATTTTCACGCTTTACTTCTCATGTTTTATGAGATAGCTTTTTATAAGTATAAATTCATCATGGAACAGCTTTTGATGACAAAATTGAACATAAGCCTGAAATTGTTTTCATAGAAAATAATTGTTTGTGATGCTTGTAAGCAGCTGGAATGCAGTTATTAAAGACAAACGTCTTGACATCCCGCTTCAACAGTGCATCAAAACTTCAAACGCACAAATCTCAAGAAGCAAGCTTTACACAACAAAGCATTTTATTATTCTGGTCTTGCTCACTTGTGATAAGCTTAAAATAAGAGGATCAGGTGCGCTGGTTTTGTTTACGAAGAGATTTGTGCCCTCGAAATCGTGAGTAGGTGCCAAAGCCAGCCATTGTGGCGACCATGTTGGGATTCTAACAAGTATGTCCTTAAACTGTATGTATCCTACAAGATAAATAAAATACTTATTGGTTACCTGGCTCCATATAGTAATTTGAGGGATGAAATTTTGCTGAGAATCTTAAAGCCTCGAAAGCGAATTTTCCCTCTCCTCTCATTTCCATTGGCAATATAGCAATAATGATCATTCACGAACTGTATATTCTCACCCCAAAAATTCCTTTGTTGATGTCTAATCTGAAAACTATCCTGAATGGCTTGAAACACAAACACATTCCGCCTACGATTTATGTTTGGAAAATCATTGCGAAATCCGATACGACAAGAAATTTGCCACCACATCACAAGTTCCCTGTGTTGGATAATAGTAGTGGCGATAATTAATTTACTGTCGTTTTCCGTCCGGCTGATGAACACCGACAATGGACTAGCTAACGAACGTGCTCGTTCAATCCTCGCAGCTCCACCACGATCCAGATTCCGTTTAATTTTGTTCGGTATCCCGACTAGGAAGAAGTGAAGACCATGTGACCAATGTTTTGCAGGAACTGTTCAAAACTAAGTGAAAAATTAAAAATTGTGAAAACACTCGTGAATGAAAACATGTGTATAAAAACTTGATTGGTTGGTTAAGGTTGATTATAACAAAGCATAGCATGAACACTTGCACAAATGTGAAATTAACTTGCAAAGATGAGTATGTTAATTACCATTAATGTCTATTACCAATTGGAGGTTTTGTTAAAACACAGATAGAAATTTTGAAAACTAGTAACGAATAAACAACAAAATTGTTCTTGTACCGACTTATCGTCCCTCAAATCAGAATACCATCTTGGAATGGGTGTAATCAGTTTTGTACCTTTTTCCGCCCTGTTATGCTTATCCTTTGAGGTAGTCGAAATACGCGTATCTGTCAAAGGATAAGCATAACAGGACGGAATTAAAATGTACAAAACTAATTACACTTATTCGGGAAGCATTTATATTTAATGTAATTTAATGATACATTGTTTTTTTGCCTTTCTCGTACACCAAAGTGTATTGAAAAGCTATATATTCACTCAAAATAACGAATTTTCGATAGAAGGCTCGGAGAGTCAAGTCAGATATACCAATCAACTCAAATACGAATTGGGATGTTGTCTGTATGTGTGTATGTTTGTCCGTGCGCAAAAAAAGTTTACTCATTTTTAAGGCACTTGCCATTAGCCGATTTTTCGGATTATAGCTTGAATCGAACCGGAATTTTACCGCATTGTTTGCTATTGAAAATGGTTCGGATCGGTCGTGGCGTTCCAGAGTTATGGCAATTTCAGTGATCCGGATCAGCACCGGTAGAACTGGCCGTATATAAAACTGAACCAAGCCCCGTCATGCAACACATCAAACTGCGGTGATTTTTGTAACCTTTAGCATGGTTTATGAATTTTATGCGGAAATGAATACTGGAGACCAGAAACTCAACGATGTCGGCCCAAAATTCAAGATGGCGGGCTAAAATCTAAGATAGCGGCTTCAAATTCAAGATGGCAACTGTATAATGGAGTTTAAGGACCTGAAACCATGCAATGTGGGTGTATTTAATATGAGTCTGGACTCCAAAAATGGCGACCAGAATATCCAAGATGGTGGTCTGAAATTCAAGATGACGGTTCAACATTCAAGATGACTGCTGTTTAATGGAGTATTAGGTCTAACACCTAGCAATATGGGTATATTTGGTATGGTGAAGTTGTCCAGAGTGCAAAAATGATGACCAGAATATCTAAGATGGCGACCAAAATATCCGAGATGGCGTCTCAAAATTCATGATGGTGACTGTTTAATGGAATTTTAGGACCTTACTATGGAATATGGGTATTTGATATGGGGAAGAAATCTGGACTCCAAAAATGACAACCAGAATATCCAAGATGGCGGTCTAAAATCCAAGATGGCAGCTCAAAATTCAAAATGGCGTCTGTTTAATGGAGTTTAAGGCTGTAAAACCTTGCAATTGGTATTGGGAAGAAGTATAGACTCCAAAAATGACGATTAAAATATCCAAGATGGCGACCAAAATTCGAAATGGCGGCTGTTTAATGGAGTTTTGGGCTCTAAAACCATTCAATATGGGTGTATGGGGTATGGGGAAGAAGTCTGGAGTCCAAAAATGGCGATCAGTATTTTCAAGCTGCCAGATTTAAATATAAAATGGCGGCTCAAAATTCAAGATTGCGGTTGTTTTTCAAGAGACTCAAAAATCAAAAGCCTGATAAACGATATGATCTCTGATGCCATGAAGTGGATTTCTGTTGAACTTATGAAAGTGCGATATTCATCAACATGTCACTTGAGTTGTGCTGAAATGTGTTTTCGAAGGCCGAAGACGCCATCACCGCCAGGTGAATTATTTAGTTTTTTTTTGTTATTAACGTGATTTTTATCCCGGGGCTAGTTCATCTCGGGACCCACACTTTACTTCCCTTCCAAAGGAAGAATTCACATTTTTTTTTGTGAGAATGTCAGTAATGGGATTGAACCCCATGCATTGGCGTTATATTCACGTGCTTTAACCATCACACCTGGTCCGGTCCTCAACGAAATTAACGATTTTGTTATGTATTGTTTTTTTTTTTGAGCAAATATTGTTTCGTTTGTGCTATTTCCCTTTGATCGGATGGTCGCAACGTTTTCCATTGCGCCATACATGGCATTGTAGAGGAACTACGCGTAGGTATACCAACAACGTCGACGTCAGCAGTATTGTCTCGATCGACGAGCAAGGACCACCAAGATGACGATGACAGCGACGGAGATTTATATCTAGTTTGGCTGGGCCTCCATCCCATGTGGTTGGAACTGGACAAGGAACCGAAGAGTAGTCTGCGACACAATCAATGGTTGAAAATAGGGCGATATGCTTGAAATCTTTCGAAAATTGTCATGTTCAATGCTGAGCTAAACGGGAAACAGAAAACAATATGAAAATACCTTCAATTCACAAATCTGTGTGTATACCTATGAATTGTTTTCAGATTAAAAACCGCACTTCGAGGAAATCGGAAAAAAATTGTACAACACGTATGGATTCCCGATGGCTTACCCATTCATATTCGAGCCATGAAGTTAAACTGGCGTATGAAACCCTGCAAAGAGAGCCGGGGCTGTCCAGTTTAGCTCAGTCATAAATCTCTTTCTCTTGAAGGGCAAATCGTGCTGGATCTTACAGGACAGCATAACGTTGTGATTTCGGTTTTTTTTTTCGCTGCTGTATATGGCAGGAAATAGTGCAGGTTATTTCCATAAGCGGATGTCCGAAGTTTTTTTTTCGGTACCTTCCTTATCTCCTTTGTTAATAACATATTGCATTTCGTTTGTTGAAGTAGTTAATATTTTTTCATGTTCCATTTTCTGACGGTGGATATACGTTTTTGCCTTTCTCGTACACTAAGTGTACTGGAAAGGCTATATGTTCACTCCAAAAATGACTTTTCGATAGAAGACCCGGAGGGTCGAGTCACATATACCAATCAACTCAGCTCGACGAATTGAGGTGATGTCTGTGTGTATGTATGTGTGTGTGTATGTGTGTATGTGTGTGTACAAAAAAAAACTCACATCACTTTTTGGCAGTAAACCTGAACCGATTTTAATGACCGACGGTTCTTTCGACGGGGAATCTGGTCCCATTGTTTCCTATTGAAAATGGTTTGGATCGGTCCAGCCGTTCCGGAGTTATGGCCATTTAGGTGTTCCGGATCGGTACCCCAGGAGGGGGCCAGATATGAAAACGCTACAAACCCATCCATGCGACACATCAAACTACGGCATTTTCGATAACTTGATGAATGGTAAGCAGAAAAATGGTCTCAGACCATATCTGAACCGGTAGTGTCCCGGAACCGGTTCCGGATGTCCCGCCGGAAGTGGCAAAACACAAAAGTGCACTAAACCCATGCATGTGGCATATCAAACCGCAGCTTTTTCGATACCCTGATGAACAGTAAGAAGGAATACATTCTCAGACCATATTGGAACCGGTAGTATTCCGGAACCGGTTCCAGATGTCCCGCTGGAGGTGGCCAAGTATAAAAGTTAACCAAACCCATGCATGCGACATATCAAATAGTGGCTTTTTTGACATCCTGATGAAAGGTTAGCAGGAAAATATTCTCAGACCATATTTGAACCGGTTGTGTTCCGGAACCGGTTCCGGGTGTCCCGCCGGAAGTGGCCAAATATGAAATTGAACTAAAACCATGCATGCGACATATCAAACCGCGGCTTTTTTGATATCCTGATGAACAGTCAGCAGGAAAATATTCTCAGACCATATGTATCTGAACCGGTAGTGATCCGGAACCGGTTCCGGGTGTCCCGCCGGAAATGGCCAAACAAAAAAGTGAACCAAACCCATGCGACAAATCAAATCGCGGATTTTTAGGTATCTTGATTGGCAAAAAAAAAAGTTTCCGGCCATATTTGGATCAACCGGTAGTATTCTTCACCGTTTAAGGGTGCCCCATCGGATGTGATCAAATGTAAAGGAGAACCAACCCCATAAATAGCTGTTTTGGTAACCTGATGAACGGTTAACAAGAGAAACAATCATAGATCACACTTTGGAAAACCAATACTGTGCCGAAACCGGTTCCAGGTACTCCGCCGGAAGTGGTCAAATGTAGAACGGAACCAAACGCATGCACACCGCGCATTGATTATCGGCTTTTTCGACGCGCAGAACGGTCAGCAAGAAAAGTCTCAGGCCACTTCAAGACTACCGGTAGTCCCAACTAACAATCACTCATTTAACAGACACCAATATGACGAATTAATTCAGCATAATGTTGAATAACATTTGAATTATTTTCACGTACAACCTATGTTCGGGTTTTGTTCACACAAATTTGGAGAAGTTATAAAGCATCATGTTGTGCACCAACTTATTTTTTTGTTGTTTAAAGCATTTTACAAATGTACAAGAAAGTTGTTATTCAGCTTTGGCAAAAATGACTGAAAATAAATAAAATGCAAAAGTGTTGAACTCTCACGAGAGTAATTATTTGCTCTCATGTTGAGAACACCTATTATGAAATAAGAATTACATATAAAATTACCTAAATCCGGATTAGAACTCGAGACCTGTCGATTGCCAGCCGCATGCCTTCCTATCTGCGCCATCCTAGAGATGGTGAGATGCAGCACCCAAAGCAAAACATAATCTTCCCATGACTCAATAATGTTCACTCCTGAACTTGTGTTCAGCAGTGGTGAATTAGCACAGCACGAGGTAACCAACTGAACAACGCCTTATACTTCAATAGCAGTTCAGCCGAAAACACGTGTTTTACATTCTGATTTCGCTGTCAGTATTTTCATCGCACGGTGAGAAAACTTGTATCGAATGCGGCCAAAAAGTGTTGGTCTTTATTGAAGATATTGTTTCCAGATGAACTAATTGCGATATGAATATGTTTTTATTTTTATTATTAAATATCGATCTTTAAAAATGTATGACAATATGTGGTGCGGTACGGTCTTGGACATGGTGCATTCACAGCATCTGTTCAAGTTATCTACTCATGCTCAGTCGAAGATCCGTTAATCGTTTTTTTTATTTATGCTTTTGTTATGGAATCTTGATATTATGTTCAATAAATAGTGCATAAGGATGTTTAGGGATACTTGAAATGTGTCGATTTCTGAATGCTGTTTGGTTATCTAGGTGACCGTGAGAACAATTTTCAGTAAACACGACAGCACTGAAATGTCAAAAGCATCGATCCAAGCGTCTCGTACAATCGAACTGCTGCGGAAGATAAAATATATAATAATCAAGGTACAAGATATCTTGTTACAGACTAATAATAATACATAAATGCCTACGTTGATTACGTCACTCAATGTTAAACTACATAATTCTATTCTGTTTTATTTTATGTGATTCGTTTAAAATTTTGGTTCTTTAATAACTTGGATGTCTAAACAGTTTTAGCCATGATTTATCCCATAATCCGAACAAAGTTCCGAGTCAAACTATAACGGGCTGAAGGCGTTTATTTGACAAGTGAAAAGCACATTGCTCATGAGCATATGCTTATCGATACATCAGCTTAATAAGATGCAGACAAATGTTTTGTTAAACTCTTTTGTTGAGGAATCAATGCTTGTCGAATAAATTTCTTGTTAAACGTTTGAAAAGTGTTTTAATTTATCATTGTTGATACCGATGAGGAAAGTCGAACATTGACTATTTTCTCAATTGAAAAATCCTTTAAACAGTAATGTGTAGAGCATAATTTTAGTTCAGCTAACATTACCATTATTAAGCAACAATTCAGCAAGCTTGCTTGTTTGTGACTTGCAATTGTTAGTTGGGGTGTACCGGAACCACTTTCGAGTGACTCGCCGGAACTGGCGAAATGCACAAATAAGTGTTTGACAGTACATCAAATAGCAGCTTTTTTAAATACACGATGATCGATTCGTAAGAACATAGCCTCAGACCATATTTTAGACAACCGGTAGTGTACCGAAACCAGTTCTGGGTGTCCCACTGGAAGTGGTCAAATGTAAAAGTGATCTATACCCACCCATGCATGAGATAAATCAAATCGTGTTTTTTTTTTTTGGGGAACCTAATGAACGTTAGCAATGAAATAGTCTCAGACTATATTTGGGAGACCCGGTGTGCTCCGGAACCTGTTCCGGTACCGCATCGAAAGTAACCAAATGTACCATGCAACATATTACATCACGGCTTTTTGAATAACCCGAGGAACGGTTAACTAGAAAATAGGCTCACAAAACATTACAGACTACCGGTAGGGTTGCACAACCAGCGTTTGGTGCTTCGCCGAAACTACGAAAGTAAATAAAATCAATGCAAGCGATAAATATATATGTGTAAGGGAACAAAATCTTACAAATTAAACCCACATACAAACAGACGTCGCACTATACTCACTACCTATCGCTCTTGTTTTTAACGGTCAATAAGATATAGCCCACATGTTCAGAATTTTTTTTTTTGTGATCTGTGATTGTGTAAAGAGTTATAGCTTAGCTTGTTAGTATCGTCTTGATATTGATCAGCCTCCAGTGTTAGTGAAGGTGCTCAACAAAGTGCTCAAGCAGTCAACTGAGAAGTCTGATATTTTTCAGCCCTGCTTATACGTTTAACATAACGTCAGACTATGTGCAATCAACAAGTTTTAAGTCAATTCAAAGATGTCTTTGATAAAATGCTTGCTTTTCTATAAAAATATTCGGATTCAGAAACACTTTGACTTACGTTGTCGGAAAGATTGCGAGAACATGTTCGACGAGGAAGGCACTATCACCACTAGGTGGATTAATTTGGGTTTTTTTAATATAAGAACATTGGAGTGTCACAAAGACCTTACAATAATCCAAATATACAAAGTTTTGCAAAAATTTAAAAAATGTCCATTTACTAAAATTCTAATATCTCAGCTTCTAGACAAGATATTTTAAATCTTTTTTTAGAGAAATGACGCATACAAATAGTATTATCAGATAAAACTGTCAAAATTGAAAATAAAAAATCGTGCATGTATTTTTTTCTCAAATTTAGATGAAAAATTCTCAAAAAATATTCCTTTTATTAACATAAAAACGGTTCTGCCGTCAATATTAATACAATATTTAAAAAACTTATCCCCTTCAAGAATGCCTAGAGGTCCATAGAAAAATACAAAAATATTGAAAAAATTCAGAAATAGAAAAAATATTACGAAAAAATGATTTTTTTGAGACTTTTCATGAAAAAAGGCCATTTTTCAAAAATCGCCCTAGCGGAACCTCTAAATGATTTTTTAGAAAATCGAAATGTTCTACAAAAATGCTTCAAATATGCATATCTTTCAATTAAGGGTTGAGCACCTTGACTTTTCAAACATCGATTTTTTTTGGGACAGTCTACTCCGTGCATGAGTCCATGCAAAAATCTACGGAAGGTACAAATTTGCCAAATGGATGAAAACGTGCCCCTGGAGCCAACCTACTGATGAATAAATCTGGCGATTTTCCTATGGTATTTTCAAGAATTCCTATCAGGATTCCTTCAGGAATCCTTCTAGAAATTTCTTAATGTTTTCCTCTATTAATGGCTTTAGTAATTACTCAAATAGGAATTCCTCTAGAGATTTTACCATGATTCCTCTGTTAGGTTTCCCAACTGGGCATTCTCTATGCATTTCCCGGGGGTCCGTCTCGAAATTTTTCAAGGGTTACCTCTTGGTATTCCTATACGAAAATCTCTTGGTATTGCTTCTGAAATTCCTTTAGAAAATATTGTTGGAAATTCTCCTGGAATTCATGCTAGAATTTAACAACATATTTCTGCTGTGATTTCTCCTTAAACTGCTCCAGATATTTTTTTTTATTCTTAATCACTTAACCTAATTTACAGCTTTTTTGTCCACTAGGGTACTACGTGAGCGATTCCAATTGGACGCTGCACTTCCACTTTGTACAGCGCCTAAATGTATTCTATTCAATTCTACTTTATTGAACTGGTTTTGCCTTTGTGCTTCTTTCATTCTTCTACCCTGTCCATGGTAGAATGATGAGCACGGTGATGCTGATGTGTAGCTGCTGTTTCTTTTCCAGTCCGAATGGGGTCCATTATGAGTTGCGGTTCGCCGATATCCAAATTCCGGGCCCGTTAGAGCTATATGCTCCGAAGAGGGTCAGGTGCCAGCTGCTCTCGGGGGGAAGAGCAACTGACGAAAAATTGCAAGTGCCGGGGCTGGGTTCGAACCCATGACCATCCGCTTATGAAGCGAACGTGTGGACCACTGCGCCACGGGCCCCGACGTCCAGATATTTTACCAGTACATTTTTCAGAAATTCCTTCATAGAGTTCTCAAGCAAATTTCTTCAAATATTGCAATAAGGATTGTTTCAATGATTTTTTTTTCAGAAAATGCTCCATGAATGCCTCTAGGGATTTCTACGGAGAATGCAGTAAGGATTCTTTCAGAAATTACTTAATGGATTTATCCGGAGCTCCTGTAAAGGGTTTTGCAGAAACTACTCACAGGGTTCTTTCGGGAATCTATTAAAGGTTACGTTCAGGTATCAGTAGGTCGGCTCCAGGGTTACGTTCCGTAACTCCTTAAATAATTTCCCCAATTTTTTTTCAAAGATTTCTCCTGAGATTTTTTTTAGAGATAAGGCTCTAAAATGAAGTGGAACAGCAGCGGAAACGTAGCTACTTCGGGCAGTATGAGTGTATGTACTTGTCAATCAGATATTGGTCCATATGCATTCGTTGACAGCTAAAGTTAGATGTTATGATTAAGGCTGCGCTAACCAGTGTCCGCTGTCTTCTGTAGACCACAATTGCTCCAAGGTAGGAGAAGGCTGTGTTTCAGTAGGGATGTTATGACAAGAAAAAATAGAAGAAATAGAAGATTTAATAGTTCTGCTGTAAAAAGCACTGAGTGTTAACTTTACCAAATACCATTTTTTCTATGCCCTTAAGGAGAAACTTCAGAGAATACCAATATGGCTGCCAAAATGGCCGACTTGGACCCCTACTCATGTTTTCAAGAGCACCAAGCTTGAAAATTCGTAAAGAAATGTGTTCGATTTGGAAAAGCTGCCTCTTTTTTGCAAGTGAGCAAAGCCGGGGTAAACAAGTGCGGCTTGGTTCGAGGCCTCGTTCGTCAGATTTGTGCCTCTAAAGTTGCATGCAAAATTGCAATGGGATTTGTTGACGTTTCGCCTTAATACCCATTTGATTTTTTTTACCACAAAAGGTTCGTTCATATATTACGTAACATAAAATTTGGCCATTTCAAACCCTATCCGTTATCCCTCCCCCGCGTAACTATTTTTGAATGAGAAATTTTGAAATTTTGTATGAAGCTTAACACAGCGCTGGACCTAACCCCCCCCTCATTATTGGTGTTTCGTAATATTTGAACGAACCCAAAGCAGACCCTTCACACCCGTCTCTGACGTGCTCAGAACAATTTTTCATGAATAAAAATATGATTTTTAAACAATGTCCCGATTTTGTCAGGTACCCGATTTTGTCAGCCCAAAATGCCACCAGGAGCTGACAAAATCGGGTCCTTACTGTAACACAAAAATCAATATCGAATCACCGTTGCTGTGTGAGGAACCGATAAAAAATTTAGCTCAACTGTACTTTTTATCATGGCGGTTTTGATCATCTGCTCACCGAGTTCAAAAATACTGTAAATTGATGTTGTTAAATATGCTTTAAAAACCTACGTGTTTGGTTTTCCGTAATTTTGGCTTTTTTTTTGGCGTTTCAAATGTGATGAGTCAAAGTAACATGTGAATTCTTGGGGGTAAGGGTATTGAAGAAAGACAAATTCACACCGTCTTCAGATAAAGGCTGCACCACAGACTGAGCATTACCAATACTAGACATCGAACAATGCACACAATCATAATTATTGACGAAAAGTGTCCCCTTCCTGGTACGGAAATCGAACTCACACTCCGAAGTGTTCGGAACGCTTATACGACTGACATAACGGAGCGACGAGCCACGATTTTTTTTTTAAATTTTGTATAGTTTCTCATCGTATGAAAATGAATACGTTTAGATTCGTATCGCTTCGAAAAAAAAAAACATGCCGCGTACCCTTACTACAGTCGGAACCCGCTCGTTGAACCACAACCTCCACCCAACCAACGAATTCGATTCGTTAATTGGGTGAAGTGACAGCAGCACAAGGGGCGTGAGCATTGTTTTGTTTTAATCGTGTAAAGGTTGGAAGTAAAAGGTAAAAATTTTCAATTTGTTTCACATTTAGAGCAAAACTGACACGTTTTGCAAGATACATATATGGCGAATGCGAGAATTAAATATTTTCACCCATTTTTAGTCGGTGAAGTTAAAATACAGATGATTATGAAACCACCCGAACCAACGTGGAAGCACAAAACGCTTTCAATGATCTACAAAATAAAGATTGCCGATGTTTTGCATTTGTTTCGAAGTAATTGTACATATTGTTTTTTTTTAAGAAATATGAAATAGAAATTCTTCTCGATTATCAATAAAGTTTAAGAAACCAAAAACTCATTAGCTCGCCCCTAGGAATTACAGATTGGTTGTCATTTTCTGTTTGACATGCAATAATGACATCCAGGTGCTTTTCAGTTGGCTGACAGCTCAACTAACGGGGGCCCAACTAAAAAGCCACCCAACTATTAAACCCCCAACCAGCGAGTCCCGACTGTATTCAACGTTATGCCCGTATCTGTTTGAGCACCAAAACTTTCCGAATACAGCAAATTCAATGTGATAACGCATGAAAAACTTTGCCCCCTTAATGCCTCAATTTTCCGGTAGATGAAAATTTCAATTAGGTATTAACGCTATCCATCTGATCACTGTTTGCCCTCTATACTAACCGTAATCGACTATCTTGTAAATAATTCCTGTTTACGGCGAGCATGGAGCATGCAGCCTATAACCCATATGTCTGCTCGATCACAAGATCGTTCTTGAGATCCTTTTCGGTCTAGTGCGCTGAATCGCCACACTTGAGTTATACCGAAAGACCCCCATCAACTTGCCGATGAACACCGCACGAACGCCGCCACTCACCTGTGCTGTGTGGCGCTGCTGAGATCTCCGATCGTCGATCGACGAGCCCACACACGCAGTCCGACTGTCGGTCTTTTCAACCCAAAGTGCGTTAATAAACCACCCGATCAACCCCGGGCACCGATCAGTTCGCATCGAGCCTCGGTGGGCATCGGATTCAACTTGAGTGCAAGTGTAGCGTCGTCGTCGGTCGCGATCACGTGATCGTTAGTATTGGTGGTTTTAGTGATAAAAAGTTCCTTGCTTTTGACGCCGCAGGGCGGCCTTTTGCAACTCGGTGGTGAACTACACAATAGGCGGGCCGTGGACGGATTTTATTGTTGGCCGGTGAAGAAGTTGCAAAGCCAATTGCACCTAATAAATTGTGAGGTTATCGAGAGCGGCTAACCGTGGATCCCCCCGACGGTTCAGAATCACGTAAGTGTCGCGGGTTTATGTGTGCCGAAAGATTGGCGGCTGGTGTAATTGATATGTTGCTAATGAGAGTGATTTGTAGGCTTTCGAAATGTTGTCACCCAGTTTGTGAGCTGTTTATTTCTGCAATTGAACGCATGGCCGCATGTTTGCGCGGTTCGAAGAGTAGTGCACTGACGAGGTGCAACACATACCTTTCATTTTTTTTTCATTCATGCTAGTTGATTTGAATGGAAAACGGATAAGAAGTTGTTTTGCGGTGGAAGCGTGCAGGAAATTTTGAAATAAATTCGCCGAAGAACTGGTTTTTTATTAAGATCAAAAGTGGTGGGTTTACCAAGTGTACAAGATACACGGGGGTTTTTCTGAGTGATGGCGACTCCGACTTGCCAAATTCTAGCAACAGAGATGGCGCCCAAAATCAATTAGTTTTGAATGTTGCGGAAACAATTCTAGTTGTATTGATTCAAGTCATTATGTAATTGAAAACCTGTTATATTATGTAGCGGTGAAAAGCGTGATGCGATGTGGTTAGTTCTGTGACTAACTGAATGCATTTGCGTTATTCATGAAGAGTTGTTGAGTTCCGATACTGGAGTATGATTATTTTATGTTTCAATTACGGAAGCTAATAATAGAAAATTAATCATTTGACTGTTGGCACAGGTTGGAAAACTGTTTTGAAATTTCAATTATTTTTGACATACGTTCGTACAGGTAAACCAATGGCATTGTGCTCAATTTTATGCACAACGATGATAGCATGTATTATCGCCATAAACAAGCATCAAGTGGCCGAAGCTTTTATCCTGGTGCAACCACAACTAGTTGGTGGCGACGACCTTGTGCTGTTTGTTTTTGAAGCGGGGTGTGTTTGGTGGAAGCATTGGAGGCGAACCTCGGTAGAACCGGTAAAGTTACTACTTGATGGTGAGAGCTTTGTAGCAGTATTTGAAATCAAAGCAGTTCAGCATTTGATATAAAAAACACTCCACTTAAAAGTAACCAGGCCAGTTCGGGTGGACTGGAATAAGTAAGGTACACCGGGGCAAGTTGAAACGGGTGGGGCAAGATGAAACGCGAAGTTTTGAAATAGTTTTCAATCTTCTTCTTCTTCTTCTTGGCGTAACGTCCTCACTGGGACAAAGCCTGCTTCTCAGCTTAGTGTTCTATGAGCACTTCCACAGTTATTAACTGAGAGCTTCCTCTGCCAATGACCATTTTGCATGTGTATATCGTGTGGCAGGCACGAAGATACTCTATGCCCAAGGAAATCAAGGAAATTTCCTTTACGAAAAGATCCTGGACCGACCGGGAATCGAACCCGTCACCCTCAGCATGGTCATGCTGAATACCCGTGCGTTTACCGCCTCGGCTATATGGGCCCTAGTTTTCAATACATTTTAGAAATTTTTCATTCGTTAAAAGATTGTTTGAATCAAAAACTATGTGTTATGGCATTCAAGCTGTTCATTATCCTTGGATAACATGATGCTAACCCGTTGTTTCATCTTGCCCCACCCGTTTCAACTTGCCCCGGTGTACCTTACTGCATGATGTATTATGGGCTAGTATTTCGATAAGTGTTTGCCAAACGCATACTAAAACTTTATTCTTCTACATTTCTTGGTGCAGCATTCACAACATATTGTGACGTTTGTACCCATTTGGACTCATCCCAAATTGCTTATTATACCAGTCGAATCTCAAAAACAATTTTGCAGTATACATGTTTTATACTTAGTTTACGATTTTCTTAAAGTTTAACTAAAAAACCTTACCAGCAAAAATAAGTCTTTCATTGTACATTTGTTTTCCGCGCGGTAAATTTGTGTAAATGCCACAGTAAAAGATCATTGTTAACTCGACTCGAACATCACAGATATACCTTGGTGCCGCAGGGATTCACTTAAGGCATTGTCCATTTAGAATCCGGACGCAGATAATTACTTATATCTCTGAGGTGGAATAACAAACAGAAAAGGTAAAAATGAATAATTGTAGTTTCATGGAAAAATGTTGATATTATTTAATTTATTTTTTCAAACATTTTCTCATTTTTTCCATGTTGACTTCCTTGATCATTCTGTAGTATCTTAAGACCCTCTACCAGTCTGATTAGGAATCCAAAGAAACTTTGCCAAATATTTCTCTTCTTGCGAAATCAAGGGCAATTCACTGAATTCCAAGGAGGCGAAGTTTAAGTGTTTTTTTTTCGTTAATAAACACTATTCATCCGTGATGATACCACTGAACATTTCCGACTGTCGTGGCAGCTCGCCAAAGTAGCTCAATCCTCTATAGATGTCTCGTGTTCATTTTTGAAAAGCAGCACGCGATTCTTGAGGTAATCATCCTTGTACAAATTTGATGTCGTTATCGTGATGTGAGAAAACGATGCTCAGAGCTCGAGCTTCCTGCCAATTCTTGAAATTCCAAGCAGATTAATCCACAAACACAAGCTTCAATCTTCCTGGGACACTTCCTCATGGCATGGTTAACAACATCTGAGCGCATCACACACATAATGGTTTTAGAGATACATATTAACATTTTTGGCGATTGTCGCACCTCACCATGCTAAATTTTCAACGTGTTTGTGAAAGATTTTTTTCCTTCTCTTGTCTTCAATCTGAAATAACTTTTCACTCGTTGCAAGAAAATCGATGAAATTTTCACCATTAACAGAGGACTACTTTATGATCAGACTGCTGTAAAAGAATGGTGATTATGATCATTTAGAGCGTCACAATAAATTTTACTTTGCGTCCGGATTCTAACAGGATAATGCTTTATGAAAACATTCGGCAATTCCTCCCAATATTTCTCCATAGTTTTTTCCTGGATTTCACACCAGATATGGAACATAAATTTGTAATTTCACCCGACATATCTGTATGGTTTTGTCCCAGGATTTATTCTTGAGTTTCTCCAGGTATCCCACGCGAAATTCTTATTGGGACCCCCTTCAAGAATTTATCTAAAAAATCTTCCCGGGATTCTTTCAAAGGTGTCTGCCAGAATTCCCAATTCTTCTCAAAATACCTCCATTGATTTCTCACGATTATTTTTACAAATTTCTCCTGAGAGTCCGTCAAGGTTTTTTTTCACGGATTGTATTAGGGAATACTCGCGCGATTTCTTCCGAGATTGTTTCAGGGACTTCTTCCATAACTTTTTTCGAGCTTTCTTCAATAATCTTCCCCAGGATTACATTCGGGTTTCTTTTCGGAGTTCTCCGATTGGTCTTTCCGCAGTTTCACTTGAGATCTTTTGAGATCCTTGCATTGATTCCTCAAACAATATTTTCAAAATCGGTTTTCGTACGCATGTAGAATGGATCAAGGTATCTTCTGAATTTTTTGAGGTGGAAAACGTTTTTCGTTTTTGCAGAAACCATTTTTGAACAAAATATCACAAAAAAATGGTCTCTGCAAAAATGGAAAACATTTGCAACCATAAAAAACCAGAAGATACCTTGATCCATACTCTACATGGGTACGAAAATCGATTTAGAAAATATTGCTTCACTATTTAATAAAAAATCAAAAACAAAAAAAATGAGGAAATGCTTTCAGTTTCGCCTTAAGGATATATTCCGGTATTCCATTAGAGATTCTTGGTAGGGTTCCTTCATTCATACCTCCCAGGATGTTTTTATTAATCTATCCCAGGTTTCCTTTAGGGATATCCCTCCCAATACAAGGATTCTTTAAATGATTCCCCCGAAAATCCTTCACGGATTTCATTCCATGATTATTTGCAACATATCTTAATTGGGTTATCACGAGATTCCGGAGTTTTCTAGGGTCTGTTTCCAACATTCTTTCAGGTATTCCTCCCGAGATTCATTTGACGCTGTCCATAAGCTACGTAGACTCATTTGTGGCCATCTTAGAAGTAGACTTTTGTCCATATTAAATTTTCGAAATTTGTTTGGAGCGTAGACTTTGGCCAGTCCCCCCCTCCTCCCTTAGAGTCTACGTGGTTTATGAACAGGCCTTTTAGGGTTTCCTTTAGTGATTCCTCATGGTTTTTCCAGGATTTGTTTTTCGAGATTCCTTTATTGGGATTTAGTTTTTGAATTTTCCCTGGATTTGAAAATACAATACCTTTGGGGATTCCTCTCTCCCATAGAGTTGTCCCGGGATTTCTTTATTCTCTCTGGAATTCCTACAGGAAGAACCTGGAAAACCAGGAAGGAAATCCTTTATTGATTTCTGCTGGTTTTTTCATTGATTTTTTTTCCAGATTTACTTTGGGAATTCCTCTTCTTGAGATTCATCTGGGGATTCTTTCAAGGATTTTCTCTGGATTTCTTTAGGGATTTCTCAATGGATTCTTTCTGAGATTCATTTGTTGATTTCTCCATAGCTTCTCCCGGCATTCTTCCAGGCATTCCTGCCAAGACTCATTTAGAGATTCATTTGAGGATTCCTACTAGATTCTTTCAGGAATTCCTTAAGAGATTTCTTCCGGCGCTCCTGATCCAGGTATTCCTTCCAAATTTCATTCAGAGACTACTCCGCCATTTTTTAAGGATAGAGACGAACCAGCCGAGGGCTGAAAGTCTCTTTAATAAAGAAAATAAATATTCTTTTAGGAATTCCTTAACGGATTTCTCCTGCAATTCCTTCATTGATTCTTCCCGGATTTCCTTTAGGAGTTTCTGTTAGGTTTCTTTCAGAAAATGCTTCTGAGATTCTTTAATGACTTATTCAGGAATCCTTTCGGGATTCACCTATACATTTCTTCAGGGTTTTCATTTTTTGGTTTGCTCCCAGGATTCCTTCATGGATTTCTGACGGAATTTCGGATGAATTCTTTTAGGATTTCTCCAGGGATTCTCTACGAGAACTGTCTCAGGATTCCTCTCAAGATTTCTTCAGGGATTCTTCAGAGGTTTATCCCCGTGGAGGTGTAGGGCTAAAACACAACCCCATGTGCAAGCCCGCGCAGAGGTTGCCTATGGACCCCTTATTTCATTAGGTGGAGTGGGGATAGGATGGGTTGATTTTGATAGGCATTGAAAACGAATACGTCGGTAGGATTTCAGTGAAAGGTCATGGCTAGCCAGTAAGCAAAGAATAAAAATAGAAAGAATGCTCTCTCGTGCCTTTTTCTATGTAAACGTCAAGCGACAAGACAAGTGGCGCTCTCTAGGCGTATCAAGGTGGAAGCTCTCTGTAACAGTGTTCGTGATTTGTCATAACAGAAGGTGGTGGGCGTATGTTTTTGTATCCGCATACAATCAGTAACGCATACTACCGCGTGAAAGTTGAACTTTCATCCGCAGATAGCGCTGCGGTAATGTCCCCCCGAGCATCAGCGGAGTGGGCATCCTTTATATTCTTATTCTTTGCAAGCCAGCAATTGAATATTGTGCCTCCAAAACCCCAAAGACCCGTGGAAGGGTAGAAGAAAGAGAATTTTCTAAATAACCATTGTCGAGGCACATCCGTTGTTATGTTCAAGTATTTTGTTTCGGTTCTTTTGTGTTGGCTCTATTATCGATGGTTTGTTAATTATATTTTATTCAATAGTTTATGTTCCTTCAGGAATGCTATTAGTTCTTATTCATATTCTTTAGTATTTATCTAGTTAATCTACCGTATGAGTTTCTATGTGTTTCCTTCTTGTATTGGCGGGGTTAGTATACCCTCGAGCGTTGTAAAGCATTATTCAGTGCTGTTGCCCGGTCTAAAGGGAAACTGATTCTGGTTTGGGACCACTTTGTCTTCAAGTTCGGTTATTAAACTTGTGTTTACCGTTCTCTCTAGCACTTTCCCTACACAGCTTAATAGTGTGATTAAGCTAATTCGGTAATTCTTTAGCTTGTGTGAGTTGTTATTTCCATTGGGATGGGCATTACTATGCCGATTTTCCAGCTTTGTGGTATTCGCCCCCCTGTCCATATCTTGATGAACTCTTTTAGTAGTGTGTATTTCGTTTCAAATGGCATGTATCTTAGCATTTCGTAGCTTATTTCATCATTCCTAATGGATTTTCCTCTGGAATGTTTTAGTGCACTATTGACCTCTGCAGTTGTAAATTCTTTATTGAAGTGTTTCTGATTGTTGAAGGAGAGGTTGAGTTTCTTGTTCTTTTTGTCTCTTTTTATTCTTTTAAAGTATCTGATGTGTTGCTCTGTTGCAGATTGTTCGAGGAAATATTTCAGCTAATGATTGCATTCTTCCACTGTATTGGATCCTTCTGTTAGAGCTATCTTTTATCTTTTGGATTAAAGTGTCTATCAAGTAAATAATAAAGTCTTTATCTTTTTCTTTTCTTTTCGTACTATTGTGGTTGCCTTTTGCTTTGTTCCACGCAATGCTTTGGCAAGTCTTGTTTTGCTATAATCTAGCCTGGTACATACATACATTTATTTGCTCTACCTGATCCGCCCATCGCGCTCTCTGTGTTCCACGCCTTCTTGTGCCATCCAGATCAGTAGCAAACACCAGCTATGCAGGGTATCAGAAGGCCGGCTTCAGAGGCACGTTATTTTCCATTTGGGACATTTGTGCCCACCTTACCCTTCCGGCTTTGGCCACCTTCTGGATGCTGGGTTCGCCGTAAAGTGCAGCGAGCTCGTGGTTCATTGTTCTCCGCCACACACCGTCCTCCTGCACACCGTCGCTCGAAAACACTGAGTGCATGCAGGTCCTCCTCGAGCATAGTCAAAGTCTCGTGTCCGTAGAGGACCACCAGTGTTATTAGCGTTTTGTACATGGTGCATTTGGTGCGTGGGTGAATCTTTTTCGACCGCAGTTTCTTCTGGAGCCCGTAGTAGGCCCGACTTCCGCTGATGATGCGCCTCCAAATTTCACGGCTCACGTTGTTGTCAGCCGTCAGTAAGGATCCGAGGTAGACGAATTCCTCCACCACCTCGAAAGTATCCCCGTCTATCGTAACATTACTACCCAGACGGACCCGGTCGTGTTCGGTTCCGCCTACCAGCATGTACATTGTTTTTGAGGCATTCACCACCAGTCCGACCTTTGCTGCTTCGCGTTTCAGGCGGGTGTACAGCTCTGCCACCGTTTCAAAAGTTCTGGCAATAATGTCCATGTCGTCCGCAAAGCACACAAATTGTCCGTATTTTATGAAAATCGTTCCCTGGCTGTTGAGCCTGGCTCGTCGCATCACACCTTCCAGAGCGATGTTGAAGAGTAGGCATGAAAAACCATCACCTTGTCTCAGTCCCCGGCGAGATTCGAATGAACCGGGTAGTTCACCCGAAACCTTTACGCAGTTTTGCACACCGTCCATCGTTGCTTTAATCAGTCTAGTCAGCTTCCCAGGAAAACCATTTTCGTCCATGATTCTCCATAGCTCTGCGCGGTCGATACTGTCGTATGCCGCTTTGAAGTCGATAAACAGGTGATGCGTTGGGACCTGGTATTCACGGCATTTCTGAAGGATTTGCCGTACGGTAAAGATCTGGTCCGTTGTCGACCGGCCCATCTTGATGAGTTCAGCTGCAATACCATCCTTACCAGCTGCTTTGTTGGTTTTGAGCTGGTGAATGACATTCTTAACTTCCCTAAGCGTGGGAGTAGATTCATTTCCGTCCTCTGCTGCACTAGCGTCGGCGTTTCCTCCGTTGCCGTGGGCTCCCGTGCCTACATTCTCCACGCCATTCAGGTGCTGATCGAAGTGCTGCTTCCACCTTTCGATCCCCTCACGTCCATCCGTCAAGAATCCTCCGTCTTTATCCCTGCATATTTCGGCTCGCAGCACGAAGCCGTTGTAAGATGCGTTGAGCTTCCATTTCCTCGCACTCCGCTTCTTCCAGGCGGCGCTTTTTCTCCCGAAAGAGCCGGGTCTGCTGTTTCCGCTTCTGTTTGTAACGTTCGACGTTCTGTCGGGTCCCTTGCTACTGTATTACCGCCCTTGCTGCGTTCTTCTCCTCCAAAACCGTTCTGCACTCTTCGTCAAACCATTCGTTCCGTCGATTCCGTTCCACGTACCCGATGGTGCTCTCGGCCGTTGATGGCTGCTTTCACTGTACTCCAGCAGTCCTCTAGAGGGGCCCCATCGAGCTCGCCCTCGTCTGGCAACGCGGCCTCGATATTCTGCGCGTATGCTGAGGCGACATCCGGTTGTTTCAGTCGCTCTAGGTTGTACCGTGGCGGTCGCCGGTACCGTACATTGTTGATGACGGAGAGTTTTGGACGCACTTTGACCATCACCAGATAGTGGTCGGAGTCGATGTTGGCGCCACAATATGTCCTGACGTCGATTATGTCGGAGAAGTGCTGTCCGTCGATCAGAACTTGGTCGATTTGAGATTCAGTCTGCTCTGGTGATCTCCAGGTGTAACGATAAGGGAGGCTGTGTTGGAAAAAGATGCTACGCATGGCCATATTTTTGGAGGCGGCGAAGTCAATGAATCGTAGGCCGTTTTCGTTCGTTTGTTGGTGGGCGCTGAACTTACCAATCGTCGGTCTGAATTCCTCCTCCTGGCCTACCTGAGCGTTCAAATCTCCTATGATGATCTTGACGTCGTGGCTTGGGCAGCGATCGTACTCGCGTTCGGGCTGCTCGTAAAATGCGTCTTTGTCATCATCAGTGCTTCCGGAGTGTGGACTGTACACGTTTATTATGCTGAAGCTGAAGAATCGGCCCTTGATTGGTGGATGGGAGGTTAAAAAGGGGATTCTTCGACAGAGTAACGAGCCATGTATTGAAGATGGAGATGGACAAATATACTACATTAGGTACGAAAATGTCGAAAGTGATGTATACAGCAAAAATTTCAACGTCATTTACGCATTTTTCTTCCGGGATTCCACCTGGAAATTCTCTTAAGATTACATCAGAGACTACCTCAGAATTCTTTCATGGTTTTCTCCTAAGATTCCTTCAGGGATGTCTGCCGGGATTCCTTCTGATTTCTTTCAGGGTTCCTACAGTTAGTCTTCCTGACGACCTACCTGGGAATTCTTCCGAGATTCCCCTAGTATTCCTCCCGTAATTCCTCTCAGTAAGTATTTCTTCTTGTTCTTGGGGTTGAATAAATTTCTGGCCAAAGACTACGGTCCATATAGTGTATGGATAGCACGTTATTGCCATTCCATGTGTTCGTCAAACAAATTTTCTTTTAATAAACTTTATTTCTATGCTTTCTTTCAGTACATTTTCAGCCAGAAAGTGGATAGGAAGACGTATGTAGATTACTTTAAAATCAGTGGAACTCTTAGGTTCTAGCGTAACGTTAAATATGTGATACCGTAACAAAGCACATACCAGTAGAAGATGCTCCTTGTTTCGTTCCGAATGCACATTTGCATCTTTATTGAATCTCATGCCCAAAGAAGCATAACGAACGCACTAACGTCAATATAACCTGCGTATAAGTAGTAGGTAACTTGCGTTGTTGGCGGGAAAACGTAAACGATGAACACCTGGTTCAGGTTCGTTTCGTCTCGCCGACCGCCAAGTTATTAACAGCAACCGGCATTACAGAGCAGCAGTATGCATGAACCAAGCCAAAGACGTTTCCCATAGATATCTACCTAGACTGACACTAATTCAAGAACGACCGCGCTCTGCTAGGGGGCTGTCCATAAACCACGTGGTCATGAGGGGGGTGGGGGGGGGGGGGGGGGGTTCGGCCGATGACCATTTTGTATGGACAAATAAAAAATTTTGTATGGACTAATGACCACGCGGGGGGGGGGGGGGATGGGGGTTGAAAAGTCCCAAAAAAATGACCACGTGGTTTATGGACAGCCCCTAGAGCTGCTGCTACTAAGCTCCGGTTCCCGACGTCATCGTATCAATTAAACAGCACAGCGCTAAAGCTTCGGGTAATGGATAGCATGTTCATTTGATTTTTGCTGCTTCACTGGTTCAACGTCTAGTTCTTTGCGTGAGCTCAATCCATCACAAGGACACCGCCGCCGTTGCTGTTGCTGCTGCTGCTGTCATCGGCGTGGGCAAGAGCAAACCCAAATTAACAGCTCGGATTTTCTTCTATATGTAGTCTAGTCGCGAGTGGCAAAGAAGACAGCCGCAGAGGTCATCGCCGCCGCCGTTGTGCGGGTAAGGTTTAGCACCCCCGTCCATTAATCATCGCCGGAGTGCTGTCCGAGGACAGTGGGCACTCCCAACGCCAAATTGCATTTGAATCAAACGCTCTAAAAGTTGTCTGCCAAACTTTTACAATGGCTAGTGCGGTTCACTTTGATTGTGCTGCTGAGATCAGCGGGTGGATTGCGACTTGGGATGGGATGAGGCAACTGATTCGATTCGTGTAAGGTCATGGCTCAACCTTGAGGAATTCGTGGTGGAATTTCTAGAAGAACCCGTAAAATAACTCCTGAACTGATTTCTAGAGGAGTTGAAATTCATGGATTAATTCCTGGAGGAAACCTGCTAGAATTTCCGGAGGAATCCATTGGAGAAATTCATATAGAATTTTCTGAAGAATCTCCTGAAAGAATATCGGAAGCAATCTGCAAAGGATTTTTTGCAGAAATTCCTGGAGGAGTGCTGTAGGAATTTCCGAAGAAATTCCAGGAGGGATTCCTGGATCAATTTCTGAAGAAATACCTGCGGTAAATCTTGGTGGAATTTCTGGAGGAGTTCCTGGAGACATTGCGGTAGAATTTGCTTTAGGAATTCCTGAAGGAATTCTTATATGAATTCCCGAAGGACTTTCTGAAGGAATTTCTGGTGTATTTCTGAAGAAACCTCTTAAGGAATTCCCGCAAAAAATATTAGAGAAATTTCTACAGAAATTCTTGGAAGAATCCCTGGAGGAATTCTTGGAAAGTACCCTGCAGATATCCCTGCAACAAATTTCTGGAGGAACCTTAGGAGGAACTTCCGGACAAGTTTCAGGCGGAATCTCAAGAGGAATTTCTGGATAAATCTCTATAGGAAATCTTGGGGAAACTCCATGGAACTATTCATGGAAGAATTGTAGGAGGAATACCTTAATTAATTCATTGAGGAATCCTTCAATCCTTCCTGGAAGAATCTCTAGAGGAATTCTGGAAGGAATCCATGGAGGAATTTCTGAATAAATTCCTAGAGAAATTTCTAGAAGAATTCTGAGAGGAGTTTTTAATGGAGTTCCAGGAGAAATTTCCAGAGGAATTTCTGGAGGAATTACAGGAGCAATTTCAGAAGTAATTTCTGGAAGAATTACTTTAGGAATCATCGGTGGAATTTCTGGAGGAATGCCTGGAAGAATTCCTCAAGGAATTGCTGTACGAATTTCCGAAGAAATTCCTGGAGGAATTCCTGGATCCATTCCTGAATAAATTCCCGGAGGTATTGCTGAAGAAATACCTGGGGTAATTTTTTGTGAAATTCGTGGTAGAACTCCTGGAGGAGTCCCTGGAGAAATGCCTGGATGAAATCCTGGAAGAATGCCAGGAGGAATACCTGGAATAATTCTTGAATAAATTCCGAAAAGAATTTCTGGGGAAATTTTTGATAGAATCTCTTGAGGATTTACTGGAGGATTTCTGAAAAAATATTTGAAGGAATTCCTAGAGAAATCTCAGAATGAATTCATTCAGGAATCCCAGTTGGATCATTTCTTGGATAAACAACGGAAGGAATTCTTGGGATTATTTCTTAATGAATCCCCGAAGGATTTTCTAGATAAATTCTTGGAGAAATTGCGGTAGTAGTTTCTGAAGGAATCCTGGAGGAATGCCTGGAGGAATCCCTATATAAATCTCTGGAGGAATGCCTGGAGGAACCCCTGGATAAATTTCTGGAGACATGCCTGTATCAATTCCCGGAGGAATCTCTCGAGAAATTCCTTAAGAAATCCCTGGAGGAAACCCTGGAGAATTTCCGTGAAGAACCCCTGGAGAAATTCCTGGACTAATGCCTGGAGAAATCTCTGGATAGTTTTTTAGATAAGTTCCTGGTGGAGTTTTTAGAAGAATTCTGGGAGGGACCTTTAGAAGAACTCCCGGAGCAATCTCTAGATGAACTCCTGGAGAAATCCCGGGATGAGTCCATGGAAAAACTCCCAGGAGAAATTTCTGAAGAAACCTCTTGAAAAATTCCTATAGGAATCCTTAGAGAAATTTGTGGAGAAATTCTTGAAAGAATCCCTGCGAAAATTCTTGGAAAAATCCCTGGAGGAATCCTTGAAGCAATTTCTGGAGGAACCTCAGGAGGAATGCCTGGAAAGTTCTGGACAAATTCCTGCAGGAAGTTCTGCACAAATTCCTAGCGGAATCCCAGGAAGAATTCCTGGATTAATTTGTAAAGGGTTTTTTGGGGAAATTCCATGGAACTATCCCTGGAAGAATTCTTGAATGAATTCCTGGAGGAATCTCGAGAGAAATTCTGGAAGTAATTACATACTGGGGGAATTTCTGAAGAAATTCCACAAGAAATTTCTGCAGTAATTTCAGGAGAAATTTCTGAAGAAACTCTAAGAGAAATTTCTGAAGAAATTCCAAGAGAAATTTCTAGAGGAATTCCAAGAGAAATTTCTCGGAGGAATTCCTGTAGGAATTGCGGTAATAATTTCTGAAGGAATTCCAATGGGAGTTCTTTGTTCAATTCCTGGAGGACTTTCTGAAGGGATTCTTAGGGTAATTCTTAGGAAACCTCTTGAGGAATTCCTGAAGGCATTCTTAGAGGAATTTCTGGAGAATTACTTGGAAGAATCCCTGGGTGAAAGATCTTGGTGTAGTGTTTTTGTATCGCGAAATGTGCCCTTGATTACCCAGTAGCTAGCCGACCCTGGGATTGCCGGAGAGATCTTGCGTCTTGAGTCGGCCCGGCACTGATAGTATTGACCACCTCATTTCAAAAAAAAAAACATGGAGGAATCCCTTAAACAATTTCTGGGAGAACCTCAGGAGGAATTTCTGGACAAATCTCTATAAAAAATCTTTAGGAAATTCCGTGGAACTATTCATGGAAGAACTCCAAGAGGAATCCCTAATTGAATACCTTGAGAATCCCTGAATGAACTCCTGGAAGAATCTCTAGAGGAATTCTGGGAGGAATCTTTGGAGAAATTTTTAGAGGAATTCAGAAAGGAATTTCTGGTGGAGTTCCAGGAGGGTTTTCTGGAGGGATTACTGCAGGAATCATCGGTGGAATTTCTGGAGGGATCCATGAAATAAATCCTGGAGGAATATGCAGAGGAGACCCTAGAGAAGACATTCCTGGATTAATTCTTGGAGGAAACTCTGGAAGAATTTTTGGAGGAATTCATGGAAGAATTCCTGGATCCATTCTTGAATAAAATCCTGGAGTAATTCCGGAGGAAATACCTGGGGTTATTCCTGGAGAAATTCTTGGTAGAACTCTTGCAAGAGTCTCTGCAGAAATGCCTGAATGAAATCCTAGAGGAATGCCAGGAGGAATACCAGGACGAATTCTTGAAAAAAATCCGGGAGGAATTTCCGAAGAAATCCCTTGAGGAGTTCCTGGAGGAATCTCAAGATTCATTCCTGATGAAATACAAAGTTCGATTTCTGAGGAAATTCCAGGAGGAATTTCTGAAGAATTCTCAGGGGAAATACTGAAGAAACCGCTGAAATTCCTAAGGAAATCCTGAAATCCTGGATTTATTCCTGCGGGAGTTTCTGAGGGAATCCAAACAAGAGTTCTTGCAGAAATGTTTAAAATAATCCCGGAATTTGTTTTTGAAAGCATAACAGAAGAAATTTCCGGTGAATCCCTGGAGGAACTCTTGAAGTAATTTCTGAAGAAACCCGATGAGGAATCCCGAAAGCAACCCCATGAGGAACTCTTTATCGAATCACAGGAGAGCTTTCTTAGCGAATACCTGGAAGAATTTTTGTAGGAATATTGCTGAATAAAAAAATGAAGAAATCAATGTGTGCAGTAATTGTTGGAGGAAAGGTTTTTTGTACAAATTCCAAGCAATTCTTGGAGTATTTTTTAAGAATCTCTAAGTAAAATTTTCTAAAAGAATTTCTGGAATATATTCTTGCAGAAATACTTCGAATCATTCCAGTCGCAAGGATGGGAAAAAATCATTTATTTATTGCATATCCCTCACTCACAACCACGCACAATCTGATGCGAGTGTGCTTTTCCCCCAGCCAAGAAAATTCCTTCCACATTCATTGCCCATTCTTTTTTATCGCCGAGCACCGAGCAACGCAAGCAACGATGGCCGAATGAATCGCTACTGAATCTGTGAGCCGAAGACGAACGAACCAATATTGAACGAATGTTTGCATTCTGAGTCGGGTGCGAGAGCATTCGTTTTGAAACGTTCATTTCGCGTTCAGTGGACGCATTCAGTACTGAGAATTGAATCAGTGAGCGCGTTTTGATTCAATCAGCTGAATGCCACTCGGTAGTTGAGAGAGCGAACGTTCTTTTCGTATACACCGATCCTAGCTGATTCATTTCACACTCTATTTGTTTCTCTCCTGATTCGCTTCGGTGGCGTCGGTGGCGAGCCATTCGTGTTGCGTTCGTTCATGGTGCGCCGTGCTCTCACTCAGTATTGGGTAGTTGGCGTTCTTTTGGCTATTTTGCATCGCCGGCATTCGGGTGAGCGAATGAGTTTTCCCATGCTTGTCCAGACGTAATTATTGGAGCAATCTCTAGTGGAATTCTGGAAGGCATATATGAAGAAATCTATGTAGAAATCTCTCTGAATACCTTCAAAAATACCTTAAAGGATCACTGGAGAAACTTCGAAACCTCGAAAAAAGCACTGGAACAATTACTGGAGGAACCTCTAAAGATATCCCAGGACAAATCCCCGAAAAAATGTCTAGTGGAATCCCTAGATGAATTCTTGATTGAATTTCTGGAAGAAGCCATGATGTAATCACTGAAGCAAGCTATGGAAAAAAAAAATCTTGGTAGAATTGTTCGTACTCATATAGTTTACGAAACTATGAACAAATCTGAAACAGTAATTTTGATTACTCAAAACTACAATACCGATTTGCATATTCACATATCGGGCGCCCATCCCGCTTAAATTTCATCTCAAGTCAGGCCCCCCTGGCCCCCTCTAGGAAAAAATCCTAGCTACGCCAATGCAGATGTCTCTCAACGTTCGCACCACGGATACTATTGGATGACCATTTCGGGCTGTCAATATTGTATGAATTTTCATTCATACTGTGTTCAAAGCTGTTCAAAGCCGGTTCACCTGTATTCGTTCAATAAATTTCATTGAAAAATATTCCATGCGCTGTGACCAGTATTAAAAAAAAGTGCGTATGTGAATACGCTCAGCACTCCCAGTTGGTACGCTGATTCTTCTGTATGCAAACTAGCACAACATGACCCTCTGACCAGGTTAGCTGCAGTAACACCTCGGTTCGATAAATTGTGTGTGACTAACAGCCGACAATTAATCAATCCGGTCAGTTGCTCCGCAGCTTATCCTTGTTTTTACAGGGAACCACGAGTTTATCTCGTATCGAAATGTACATTGGTATTTATTGTTGTACCACGATTTAGCTGGTAGGTTGCCCGAGATAATTTACACGGTGCCATGACTGAGCTGGTTGGAATTGAATGCTTGTTTGATTGGAATTTGGGATGCCACCTACGGAAATAAATTTCGCCAGAAACCAATCGGAAAGCCACAGAATCGATCCGGGATTTTTTTCGTCGTCAATGCAACGCGTGGGATGTATTCTAGTGTTTAGGAGGACCACCACGCAGCGAAAAACGTTTCGCGTTTTTAGTGCCTTGTTACGGTTACCCACATATTTCTATGATTGAAAACGGGTAAATATCCAACAAGCTATCGGTTCCAGTTATTGCAGTATGCGTTCGACGACGTAATGCCCGGAAAGGCGAACGATATTACTTTTCTATTTGTTCTATCCGCTCGCTTCCTCGTGTAAACATGGCCTGTACAACTGAGAAATTGCAATTTAGCTGAGGAGCTACTGCAATGAGTCAGAACACTTTTTGTTTTATTTTTCGCTCAGAAGAATTTACGGAAGCGTAACATCTTGCAGTTTCTGCTGCGCCTCTAGGTCAACGGTAGTAAAATGTTTCTCTGGCACATATTTGAAAAGGAGTCACTTGGTCTGAAAAGAAAAATAGGTTTCTTCTCCACGGTTCGGATCGGACCTTTCCAAGACAGATGCTTCCGTTTCATCCCTCCTAGCGAAAACACTCGCAATCTATATGCACTGCAAAGAACATCTACATACTAATCAGTACAATGGCCTAGCGGCAGTGTTGGGTTTCATTGCTTCGAAGAAATGCTGGTGGGTTGCACAGTCTGTGCACCAGCCTCCATATACTTTTGTTTTGTTTACTGCTATTCATAAGCAAGAATCTTCACTACATCAGACATCTGCAGCACGTGCATTCGTGGAATAAGGTGTGCTTTGTTTTGGCTTCTGACTGATTGAAAACTTTTCATTTTTCAAATAATAAGTCTTATATTTCTGGCCAAATGGAGGACTATTTGTTTATCCTACAAGTAAATTGAGATTCTGTTGTTGTGGTACTAGTTTTCATAGTAGGTGTCTTCTCCAGAATCTTACAGAACTTTAAAGCTTCTTTTTGTTCGAAAAACCTTATGCCTGGTATCCATACAGCAACGTGAGCACCCTAAAACACATACATTTCCACAAAAAAACCAGTGAGAATGAATGCTGAACAGTGATAGTATTAGCTGAACTATAGTTGATTAATGGTGTCAATGGCTGAACACAGTGACAGCTGAATATTGATCTGAAGTATGGCCTGTTCAACCTCTTTAATCAGCAATACATAGATGGCTGAATAGAATATTATTCGTCTGGGTAACCAGCTCTAAAACATACACCAACATGCAGAATCAATCATCTGTTGTTGAACCTTAAATCAAATAATTTTTGACAGCTGACCCAAGCATGGTTTTCATGAAGTCCACATCGCTTCTTCAGCCTCTGAGTGTAGAATTAGCAACTAGTTAAAATACACATAAATAAAAACAAAAAAAAAAATCTTCGGCCTCAATACAGACTTAGTTCAACTTATGTTCTTGACTATTCAGACACAACAAGTAATGCTCTTGTTTACGAGGATATGTATATTATTATGTGTGGTGTAGGCGTTAAGGTGAGTGACTATAAATCAGAAGTTCCGAGTTCAATTCCCAGTTTTCCCACAGATTAATCTATACATTCCTAAATATCTCTCCTGGAAATAGACGCAGCTAAAATAGGCTAACGAAAGTGTTTTTATTTTACTTCTACATAATTATTAAGTTTAATAGATTACTGATTAAACGCATATTAAATCTTAAATCAGCCTTCCAATGAACCTCAAATCAGCTAAAGGTTGAATAAAATCACCTAAATTAGATGTTTAGGAGCTGAATAAAGGATTGTACCTCTTGTGCTCAGCTTTTGTTCAAATGAAGGCTGATTTAAATTAGTTGGAGAAACGTTTGTACAGCATCAAATTGTTACTTGGGTAATCACAAGCATGATATCAAAACACTAATTCAACCGTTTTGAAACGTACCTAACGCAGGACAACTTTTTTCAACTATGTTTTGACAAAATGCTAAAAGTGATTATTTCGTGTGTTATTATGTTTGAGAGGCCCCCGCGGAACCTGTTCCAGGTGTTCCGGAGCGGCCATAACAGTTAATATACACTTCCGTCATTTTTTTCTGTCCCATTCTCTCGAAATCATAAGGATTGATACGTCGCCCGGCATGTTTTGGGTGCAAACCAGAAATATCGCCGACGACACCCCCGTGGAACCTGTGCTAGACGTTTCGGGGTGGCCATATTAGTTGATACAGACTTCAGTCTATCGTTTCTGATTCAGTCATTAAAAATCATGAAGATTGATATGTCGCACGGCATGTTTAGGTCGAAAACCAGAAATGTCCCCAATGAGGCCCAGCGGAACCTAAACATCCATATTAAGGTGACCCACACTTATATGAAAAACAAAAATTTCGAGAAGCCAAGTTTTCCCATACAAACTTCAAACGTTTTGAGCGCCCCCTTAGGCTCAACCGATTTTGCTCAAATTTTGAACGTAGCTTCTGGGAGTCCAAAACAACTGATTTAGGAGGTAAGACTTGGCATTTCTCGAAATTTTTGTTTTTCATATAAGTGTGGGCCACCCTAATCCATACACTAATCTCAATTCTCAAAGGCTGTGACAAGCTATAGCAAAAATGACAATTTTTCAACAAGTTGCATGATATCTCAAAATATTGTAAAATGTCAATAACTTCTTATTTAATCACTAAAATTGAATTTTAGAACACTTTTACATTACAGGTAGAATATGACCAAATCCAACTCTAGAGCAACCATGCGGTTGCTGCTACTGGCAACTGTAGCCCTGCTACCGTCAGCCTTCGGTGGATCACCGTTTATGCATCGGCAGAGAACTATCGCCCGAACCGTCAGCTCCAACATCACCACTGAAGAACCGGTGCTCGCAAATCCCTACTTGGCCCCCGGCGGAAAGGAAGCCCTCGGAACCAAACAGGTGTCGGATTTCATCACCAGCCAGGGCAAAAATGTCTTCGATGTGGTCTACCAGTGGAACATCATTGATTTCCTGTACCCGAGTCTGAAGGCTCGTAACGATGCCATTCGCACCAAGTATGGTTTCTTCTCCGCTCTCTTGATTTTATCAAGCTCATGTACCTTCAAATTTCAGACAATTCATCCCGGAGAACAACCTCCCGCTGGGCGTTGACCGCTTCCGTAATCGTATCTTCATCACCACACCTCGCTGGAACCCAGGTGTACCGGCTACCCTATCCTACCTCCCGCTGCCAGTCCAAGACCCAAGCCTACCACTGATCCCCTACCCGGACTGGAGCTTCCATACATCTCCGCAGAACCCCGACTGTAGCCGTCTGGTATCCGTGTACCGGATCTACGTGGACGAATGCGATCGCCTTTGGGTCCTCGATGCCGGAGTGATCGATACTCTGACCAACCTGCAGCAGATCTGCCCGCCGAAGATCCTGGCGTTCAACCTTCAAACCGATGAACTCCTTTTCAGTTACACTCTCCCAGCGGATCAGGTCAAACAGGACTCGCTGCACACAAACGTCGTTGTGGACATCCGGGACGGCCAGTGCCAGGATGCTTTCGCCTACATTGCCGATGTTTGGCGCTATGGAGTCACCGTGTTCAGCTTGCGGGAGTTCAAGAGCTGGCGCACCACTAACTACCTATACAACCCAAATCCCTTTGCCAGTGACTACAACTACAAGGAGCTGAACTTCCAGTGGTCCGACGGAGTCTTCGGCATGTCCCTGTCTCCGGTTCACAGAAACGGCGATCGTATGCTTTTCTACCATCCTATGTCCAGCTACACGGTTTGTTGAAATTCTTCTGCAATCTAATCCCACCAAACTAATAATCTCCCATTCCAGGAATTCCAAGTCCCGACCTCGGTCCTGCAGAACGAAACCATCTGGCAGAACTTCGGACTGGCCAAGGCGTTCCAACCGGTCGGTAGCCGTGGCAAGGCCGGTCAATCGTCCACCTCCGGAGTCGCCCGCAACAACGTGCAGTTCTTCACGCTAGTCCAGCAGAGCGGCGTTGGCTGTTGGGATTTGGGCAAACCGTACAACCGCAACAACTTGGGTGTAGTCGAAAAGGACATGGACAAACTGACGTTCCCCAACGATTTGAAGTTGGATCGCGAGACGAAGCAATCGATCTGGGTGATCAGCAACAAGTTGCCGGTGTTCCTGTACTCGCGGTTGGACTACAACGAAGTAAACTTCCGGGTGCTGAATGCCGGAGTGCAGGAAGCAGTGCAGAATACGGTGTGTGATCCGCGGATGCCACCGAGCTTGGCCTACTCGAAAGATCCTGAGTGTGATGCGTAGAGAGATTTGTTAGTTTTATGTGTTCTGAGTATTAAGTTTTACGATTATTGATAGAAATTGATTAGTGTAAGTTATTGTATTGATACAGCCATGCTGATAATGATTCCATGTTCGACCAGTGAAATAAATTATTTATAAGAAGTTTACTATGAGTTTCCACAATCTTTTCAAGTTACTTGGAAGGGTAAATCCCTGTACTTAGAAGCGCTCTGACAAGAGCTGCCGAACTGGTACTAATGAACGCATTTCTTATGTCGTAGGTCACTACTTAACAACAGCGAATTCTCCCCCTCTTACGCTGGAGAGCTATTTAAGTACCAAAAAGGAAGCTAAATTGGTTGATCAGGGGGCCATCTATTCCCCCCTCCCCTGCCAACACACGATAGCATATGTTATTGAAAAGAATGTTAAAGTGGAGGCGATATGCGTACACTTTACACGCGATCAAATGAAAGAATGTATATATTATATAGTTTAGCATCTTATTATACGAATTCTTGTTGGCTGAGTCATTAGATGATTCTCTCGATTCCCTTACCCGTTGTGCCAAGCAAGCATATTGGTTTATATGCTAACGCCTTACGGGTCTTTGGGTGGTTTTTCCGCCCTTGGAAATAAGAGCAGGCTCTGCTGCTTCCAAACCTCTAAGAATACTCCCTCTTCCATTAATTTCTGCATAGCAAATCGGAGCTTCCCAAGAGCCTCAGCAATAGCTACTTTTAAGAGCAGGTTCGGACCCCTATGATATAGTGATTAACAATCCTCGCAAATTTCTCAACATCTGTCGCTCATTTCGCGTACGTGGTCGCTGCATCCACCTCCTAGCCCATAGGCAAATACGGCGCAGGTTCTCATTCGAAATCATAGTTTTGTCCACGATCCTGTTCTTTAGCTAACTGGGAAAGGCGTCTACTGGGGTGGGAAATGCGCATCAGCGTCCGCCAAACCAAAGCCACCTGGGTCACCGACGGGCCCTTACGTATCCGAACGGCTCCGTCAACTGCACTCACACTGTTACCGCACTCGGTACTGCTGTGATGAGCTCTTCCGCGTCCGTGATCTTGTCCAGGTATTCAACCTCTCGAATGGTAGGAGCCCTCACCTCTACATCTTCACCAATGACCTTTTTCGCCAGACACTTGTAGGCGCCTTTTCGCGCTTGAGCTCGAAAATCATTTCGTCGGTACGAGTACGTCGAACAGCGTCTGTCCACTTCAAGATCCACGAGCTTGGCAACACTCCTTATCACGCTCAAGACTGCCGAGTACTCTCGTCCATCTTGAAGACGAGCATATAACCCTTTTCTCGCTAGACACCTGCCCTATTGTCTTTTCTTGGCTTACCATCACTAAGCTCCTGTTCCTCCTTCTTCTTACTGTTCATTTTCATTCCTATCCACTAGGATCCAGGGGCGTCCTCCCTCTGAACCGTCCTAACCTATGTGGTGGCTGAGGACTACAATCGTCACAATCCCATGCTTCTGTCAACCCGGGACAGGCTGGCCAGGGTGTTCGACTCGCCTGCCTTTCCACTTGCCTTCACTCTGGGTTAACAATCTCTTGGTTTTGTGAGTGTCGCCTGAGCTGTAGTTCCTCTCCTTACGGCTATTTCTCACGTTTCTGTCATGGTGTGTCGTAAGCAATCGCGTCTGGCGTACAAATATCGAAGCATTTGCCAATCAAGACCACACTCCAAAGAATATATCATGATCGTCGCTACACTGAAATAAATTTTGTTGTGGAAACTACCGATTCCATAGTAAAAATTTTTTTTTTGTGTCTTTATTTGAGAGGCTTTCAGCCTGGTCGCTGGTTCGCCTACAGTAAAATTACTAACCGTACCTATGATTCTCAACCGACAACAATTTTCAGTTAATTCTACTAAAACACTGTCAACTTAACTAGCAGTGCAGTTAACATTACTAAAAATGATTTTAATTTAACAAATGAGCATTGTATTTTTATCCACACTGTGTTGTAAAATGCGTGTCCAGGAGAAATTAACAATGTTTTGTTGTTGAGACGACTACGCTTTTAGTTGAATTTACTACAATGTATTGTAATTTCAAGCATATTTCAGTTACCTTAACAGATTTTGATGTCGGTTGAGAATCATAGGTACGGTTAGTAATTTTACTATGGAATCGGTAGTTTCCACAACAAAATTTATTTCAGTGTAGAGAAACGCCATGAGTCCTGCGATACGTAGCTTCTAGTTTTTTTTTCTGCCAGTGCAATAATGCTTACATCTTCAGTGTGGCCGATAAATTGAGGCTACAGATGTCATCTCTACTATCAAGTACGTGAAACGAAGTCGATGGAACGATTGGTTCGACGAGGAGAGCAGAACAGATTAAAAAGGAAAAAAAAACGCAGTGTGAACGGACCCAGACAACCAGTAATCGTATGAGATGTTGCATAAGATGATAAAGTGGTGGTCATATGCGTGCATGCCTCCATTTAGGCGCATGTAAAATGTACGCATATCACCTCCACATACATCAGCGGAAGCACCAGACCCGCCTGATTCGGGAGAAAAATACATCACCTGGACAAAGCAAAGTGCGAGGAAAAGGAACTGCTGTGCCATTCGCTAGAAACGCGGAAGTCCTACCAGAAGCTCGAAGCATCTCGCAATGATTTAGTGCCGAGACCCGAAAGACGCAGTGATTAGGAAAGGACGGGAGCTTAGAAGTTCAGGATGCCATACACACGCTCAAAAGCAACAAAGTAGCTGGCAAGGACAGCTGAACTAATCAAGCTGGATCCTGAAAATTTGATCATCTGTCTGCCAAGGTTGATATACAGGATCTGTGAAGCCGAACACCAACTGCAGAAGCGGAGGAAGAAATATTCTGCGGCATTCACAAAAAAAGACTGCAAGTTCATGTGTGAGTACTTTTTCGTGCGATCAGCATTCCAAATGCCGCCTATTAAGTGCCATCCTAGATCAACTTCCATCGTCTATGCCATAAGTAAATACATATGTTCCTGAAAAGCTAACAAGCCGGCTGGCATCCAGCGGCTGAGTATGAAATGCTGTATTGCGTCAGCTATACCTAAGAAGGCAGCCCCTTCAACACAATGTAGGCAGCGCGGCCCCGGTAAGGTAGCCTGCTTTGGGAGCAATACACCTCAAAACTTATATCTGGAATGGATAATTTAAATGACATTCCAAATTCTCGTCATAGGCTTGAAGAAAGTGCTTCAACACTTTCGAGCATAATTAAACAGGCCTTCAATGACAGTTGTGCACCGAAGAAACGCTCTTCAAATAGAGATGTTCCCTGGTGGAATAGTAATCTGCAAAAACTGCGACAAAAAACCCGGAAGCTGTTTAACCGGGCTAAAAGAACACAACAGTGGGAACAATACAAAGAGTCCCTCACAACATATAACAAGGAAATTCGAAGGTCGAAGAGGATAAATTGGATGCACACATGTGAAAACATTGAAAGTACTCCAATTGCTGCTAGACTGCAAAAAGTCCTCGCTAAAGACCATTCAATTGGCCTTGGAACTCTTAAAAAAGAAGATGGTTCTTTTACTAAGAATGCCAATGAAATTTTAGAAACAATGATGGAAATCCATTTTCCGTGTTCTATTCTTGTTTCAAACGAAGACCAAAATTCATCTGCATCGCATACTGTTGCTAATGAAACCAGGAGATATAGTCATAATGATAATGACTCAACTGAGTTAGAAAGCACCAGGAGTGATACATGTCTTTTGGCCAATGAAATTTTTACGGAACAAAAAGTTGAATGGGCGATTGATTCCTTTGAACCCTTCAAAGCGCCTGGTAGGGATGGAATTTTTCCTGTACTACTGCAGAAGGGTAAAGAAATTTTAACACCCGTTTTAACTAAATTGTTCCAATTAAGCTTATCGTTAAGCTACATTCCTACCGCTTGGCGAGAAGTGCGGGTCACTTTTATTCCCAAAGCAAATAAGAAGGATAAATCATCACCAAAATCCTTCAGACCGATAAGTTTATCGTCCATTATATTAAAAGTAATGGAAAAAATTATTGACGAGCATATTAAATCGTCATATTTAGTTAAAATGCCTTTAAGCAAAAACCAGTTTGCGTATCAGGAAGGCAAATCTTCGGTAACAGCGCTTCACAACCTGGTTACAAAATTGGAAAAATCTTTTGAAGCAAAAGAGATTTCACTTGCTGCGTTCCTCGATATTGAAGGAGCATTTGATAACACGTCTTACATTTCAATGAAGAATGCTATGACAAAACGTGGTTTTGACAGATGCATTGTTGATTGGATTGGGGAAATGCTATCAAAAAGAGAAATATCATCAACCCTTGGCAGCTCTTCCATTAGAGTTAAGGCAATGAAGGGGTGCCCACAAGGAGGCGTGCTATCACCTCTTTTGTGGTCTTTGATAGTCGATGATCTCCTTAAAAAATTAGAAGCACAGGGCTTCGAAACAATTGGCTTCGCAGATGATATAGTCATATTAGTTCGTGGTAAATATGACTATGTCATCGCTAACAGAATGCAAACTGCCTTGAATTTAGTCTCTTCGTGGTGCGAAAATGAAGGACTAAATGTAAATCCTTCTAAAACCACGATCGTACCGTTTACGCGTAAGAGAAAAATATCGATCAGCAATTTGAAATTGAAAGGAACTATTTTGGAACTTTCAGATTCAGTCAAGTATCTCGGTGTATATCTTGACAGTAAACTCAACTGGAATCTACATCTTGAGCAGGTAGTTGAAAAAGCTATAAATGCTCTATGGATAACTAAAAAAACATTTGGTAAAAAGTGGGGACTAAAACCGAAAATGATCCATTGGATTTACACGGCGATTGTGAGACCCAGAGTTACTTATGCATCACTGGTCTGGTGGCCGAAAACTAATGAAAGGTTAGCTCAAAAGAAGTTGGAAAAACTTCAAAGGATTGCTACTCTTTCAATTACTGGTGCAATGCGAAGTACTCCTTCTAAAGCGCTAGACACTTTACTATACCTACTTCCATTGCATCACTTTGTTCAATTAGAAGCTGCAAAGAGTCTTTTGAAGCTAAAAAGAACTAAAAACTTCTTTGAAGGTGACCTAAGAGGACACCTCAGTATTCAGAAAACCATTAGTATCAGCTCGTTAGTCACAAGCAATGGTGATTGGATGAGCAGACGATACAATTTTCAACGTTCTTTCCAAGTGATCAATCCTGGGAGAAATATGTGGGAAAATGGTGGCCCACAGCTACAACCAGGATCGATCGTATTTTACACTGATGGTTCTAAATTAAATCATCAAGTTGGTGCAGGAGTCACTGGCCCAGGGATTAACGTATCAATACCTATGGGCAAGTGGCCGACCGTTTTTCAAGCTGAAATTCAAGCTATTTTAGAATGTTGTAATATCTGCTTACGTAGGAATTACAGGCATTCAAAAATTTGCATAATGTCTGATAGTCAAGCAGCTCTAAATGCTTTGAAATCAGCATCATGCACTTCAAAACATGTTTGGGAGTGTATCCAATCACTTCAACAATTAGCTTACCGAAATGAGGTGAAGTTGTTTTGGGTTCCAGGACATTGTGGAATTGAAGGAAACGAGCAAGCCGATATGTTAGCAAGACTTGGGTCGTCTCATCAATTCATAGGTCCTGAACCATTTTGTAGCATATCTGGGTGTTCTCTCAGAATGGAGTTTAAAGCTTGGAAACAGGAAAAATTAAATTCCATATGGGAAAACACCACAATTGCGAGGCAGTCTAAGCGTTTTATAAAGCCAAACGTTGCAAACACTCGCAAAATTCTGGAACTTTCCAAAAAAGATTTCAGTACTTTAACCGGCCTCTTAACAGGTCATTGTCCGAGCCGGTATCATCTGAAGCTAATTGGAAAACTTCAAGATGATGTATGTCGCTTTTGCGGCATAGATATAGAAGACTCGGAACATTTGTTATGCCATTGTCCGGCAATTGTAACTAAAAGAATTAGGTTCTTCGACAAAGGGCTAATAGAACCCTTTGATGTTTGGAGAACAAACCCAATTACGGTGGTTCAATTCATTCGAAGTGTGTCACCGTGTTGGGATACTGCTTCTGGTCAAAGTCTGATTATTACCAATACCAATGGTGATACGTCGACTTGACAAAGCTAAACAAAAATGGGGCATATGTCACAATAGATCTATCAACTGGTCGCAGTGACTTAGATACCCAACAAGGAATAAAAAAAAAAAAAAAAAAGGTAGCCTGCTGAAAACCTTCAAACACCCAGAAAAGCAATAGTAGAGTAAACGGATTGATTCAACGGCAACAGACCCGGCAACGAATGAAGGACAACGATTGGAAAGTCAGATCTTGGAACGTGAGAACTTTGAATGAACCCGCACGTATTGGGCTCCTGGCTCGTGAACTGCGGAATGTCGGCGTTAATGTGGCCGCTATCCAGGAGATACGCTGGCCCAAAACAGGAGAACGCGAATTCCGAGCGGTGGATCCCATCGCCAAAACTTCATTCAAGTACCACATCTACTACAGCGGCGGCGATAAGGCAGAACGCGGAGTTGGCTTTATAGTGATCGGGAAGCAGATGAAGCGAGTTATTCGGTGGAAGCCGATAAGCGACCGAATCTGTGTGTTGAGGATGAAGGGCAAGTTCTTCAACTACAGCCTGATCAGCATCTATGCGCCAACGAACGACAAACCCGATGACATGAAGGATGAGTTCTATGAGAGCCTTGATAAGGTCTACGGAGAGTGCCCAAAACAAGATGTCAAAATAGTCATCGGAGATGCAAATGCGCAGATCGGCAGAGAAAGTTTCTTTCGGCCTGTCATTGGAACGGAAAGCCTTCATTCTGTTACCAACGATAATGGTCTGCGCCTTGTGACATTCGCTGCTGCTAGAGGGATGGCAATCAGCAGTACCTACTTCGCACGTAAGAATATCCGAAAACACACCTGGCGACACCCGAGTGGTGACAGTTGCTCCCAGATAGACCACGTGCTGGTCGACGGGCGACATTTCTCGGACGTCATAGATGTGAGGTCCTACAGAGGCCCGAACATCGACTCGGATCATTATCTTGCAGCCGCTAAAATTCGGGCGCGATTATCCAGCGTCACGAGTTAAAGAAACAACAGGACGATGCGTTTCAATATCCAGCGCTTGTCCGCCGAAGGGGTTGCTGCACAGTACCATCAGAAGCTAGACGAGAGGATAGGAGAGACCAACGGATCTGGAGATGTCAACAGCTTGTGGGGAAGTATCCACGAAGCAGTGACAACAACAGCGCAAGAGGTGATTGGTACCGCTCAGCGACGCCAACGTAATGGTTGGTTTGACAAGGACTGCCAACGAGCGACGAACGAAAAGAATGCCGCCAGAAGTCGAATGCTAGTGGCCGGTACCCGGCAGAACAGAGAGCGGTACAGGGTTGCAAGAGCAGAAGAGAAACGAATCCACCGCAGGAAAAAACGGCAACACGAAGAGAGTGTTATTGTTGAAGCGCAGGAAAGTATGGACAGGAACGATCCCAAGTAACAATTTCATTGCTGATTAGTTTTGTTTGATTTTAATTAGGGTTTTATTACAGCAATAATTAAAACTCGCAGTTTTATGACTGCTTTTATGAAAACCATTGATAACATGTTTTATAGTATACTTGAAGATATCCATAGAGACAGATGTTAAGAGTAAACAAAACTTTCCGATTTGCAAACCTTCTGGTAACCATTATTACCACAATAAAACTGTTAAAACTCTCAACAGATGGCGATCCGTTCGATTAGTAACGACATCTGTTGGTCGAAAAGCAGAACTACGACATTTATAGGTTTATTGCGGTCATCATAAAAGTAAACTTGCTTTCGTTTTATTTTCGCTGATTATTGTTGTCGCCATATTGAAGAATTAGCTAACGTGAATGGAAAATAGTTAATTTTGCTCAAATTAGCAATGAATTGTTAGTTTGCCACCATTTCCACAACATGCTCACATAAATAAACTCTCTCTGCTGAGTTTTCTTGTGATTCGAGTTAGTTTTACCAATTAAACAAATTGATTTACTCCATTCCAAGATGATTAAATTCATTGTTTTTGAAGCGCATCAATTTTATGATTTTGCCACTTCAATATTCACGGTAAAATTGAATGCGCATAAGCCTACCAGCACAATGTCAACTAAAACATTGCTTTGAAATGACCGCTTCTACTTACGAATGATGTATCGTCCTGAACTTTACGTGCCATCGAAGAAGCTTCTCTGAATCTTGAGCTGTTATAATTTTTGTTGAAAAAAAAAAACAACAACAATCGAGAATGGGATTTTTTCTACTAGGTTTTAAAACGGTTTTATTGCTACTCTTAATGCGGTTTGCAAAACCTCTCCAAAAGTGGTCCACTTAGCCGGAAGGTGCTCTAAAAGAGGTTATCAAGAGGTTTTGATGTATAAATCAGTTTTATTGCGAGTTTTATAAAATTGGTCATGAAGATCTCTTGTAGAGCCGAACAAAACTTAAAATGTTACTTGGGATATGCGGAGATTTTATGCAACTGTCAATGGCGCGCGGCACAAGACTGCGCCAGTGCCCGCCATGTGCAATGACCGGGAAGGAAATTTGCTGACAGACAAAACAATGGTGGCAGCCAGGTGGAAGAAGCACTTTGAAGATTTGTTGAATGGTGAAGGAGCACCCAGGAACAGGATTAACATAATGGATGACAGTCAAGCAGTGGAACCACCAACACTGGATGAGGTTAAAAAGGCCCTTAAGGAGCTGAAAAACAGCAAGGCTGCTGGGAAGGACGAGATCCCGGTCGAACTTCTTAAGCACGGAAGCGAGCAGCTACATCAATCAATCCATCAGATTATTGTAAAGATTTGGGAGGATGAACAATTGCCCACTAGTTGGTTGGATGGCCTCATATGCCCAATCTACAAGAAAGGGCACAGACTGGAGTGTGTCAATTACAGAGGGATTACCCTTTTAAAATCGGCGTATAAGATACTGTCACGTGTCCTGTTCAACAGACTGCGACATCTTGAGGAGTCCTTCGTCGGCGAATACCAGGCTGGTTTTCGTGAAGGCCGATCAACGACGGATCAAATGTTTACCCTGCGGATGATCCTAGATAAATTTCGGGAATATAACTTGCAGACTCACCATCTGTTCATTGATTTTAAAGCAGCGTAAGATTCAGTGAAAAGAAATGAGTTTTTGCAGATAATGTCAGAACATGGATTTCCGGCGAAACTAATTAGGCTGATACGCGCAACGCTGGATGGATCAAAATCAAGCATTTGGATCGCGGACGAAGTGTCTACGTCGTTTGTGACCTTGGATGGATTGAAGCAGGGGGATGCTCTTTCAAATTTATTGTTCAACATTGCACTCGAAGGAGCGGTTTGCGGTTTTGACTTGAAGCGATATCTTATGCGATGCACCGTGTGCACGATTGCGATGTAATACAGCATTTTATGCGACTTTATAATATTGAAAAAATAAAATAAAACAATTCTTGTCAGCTCGATATCGAACTAATGACCTCTGGATTGTCGAGCGACACTTCACACACAACACTAAATGATACTTATGAAACTAGCTGATTAATTATCGTGATATTCTAACTCACCTCAGTGTTTGTTGGAATGCACTTGGTTCACTTGCGCTGTGCGTGTTTGGCAGGCTGAAAACGACGAAGCACCATTTGACGTACAATTTTCACAGTCCCTCTCTGGCTAGCGCCTTCCAATGTTGATTATCAAGCCAACAAAACAAATAATGATGACTTTGCAACCATAATTATGGATGTTCACTTTCTTGTAGCTTTTGGCACTGCATCCACAGTGCAACAGAAACTCTTTAATTGTTATCACATATCAAATCGCATTATGTCAACATAATATCTTCTAGCTTATGCGAGTTTGTATGCACATTTCAACGAGTTTATTTGTACTTTTATGCGATTTCATCCATACACCATTGCGAGGTAAACTAACACAACAAGAAAAGTACCAAACGAAGTCCTATAATCATCGCAGTATGCAATTATGCGAATTAATTTGACACTTTGCGAGTTCGCTCGCATGCTTTTGCGCATAAGTAAAGTTCACCGCAATAAAACATCAAAATATCATCTACAACGATGTACTCATACCTTATAAAAGTTGATTTGTATTATGTTATTAAGAAATAACATCATAAGCGATGAAATTGTCAGTCAGCCGAACATATATGCGATAGTGACTTAAAATAGTACTTTATACAATGAAAAACGTGGTTTCTTATGCGACTCCTGGTTGTCTGGGTCAGAAATGTCGTAAATACAAAGTCCTGTCGCATCACCTCTTCTTCAACCTTTTCGCTCATTTGGCAATAGGGTTATTTTTGACCCAAACCGTACACTACGTCAGCGAGGTGCTGCCAACGTGATGCAAAAGAAAGATTAAAGTGATGATAGTATCAATCACAGATAGCTATGGAAAATCATGGACGATCACAGCTTCCCTGGGGAAGCTGACAAGACAATTCAAATTAAGGATTGATGGTGTGTAAAAATGCATATGGATTTTGAGTTAACTGTTCGTCCAGTTCGTTTGAATCTCGACGGAGACTGGGACAAGGTGACCAACTCTCATGCCTACTCTTCAATGTTGCTCTGAAATGTGTAATGCGACGAGCTAGGCTGCGGTGTACGATTTTCATGAAATCCGGCCAATCCGGAAAGCACTCAATTCCGGTTGGCACAAGAAGGCGTGGTGCACAATTAGTACAAATTGTTTACTCAGTGTCATCATGAATTTATGTTAAGGTACACCGGGGCAAGTTGAAACGGGTGGGGCAAGATGAAACAGCGGGTTAACATGATGTTTTCTAATGATGATAAACAGTTTTATCGCCATAACACATAGTTTTTGATTCAAACAATCTTTTAGCGAAGGATAAATTTCCAAATTGTATTGAAATCTATTTCAAAACTTCGTGTTTCATCTTGCCCCACCCGTTTCAACTTGCCCCGGTGTACCTTATGCAAATGAATTTGCATATTAATGTTATGCAAATGATTGAATACAAGATTCATGTCAAACAACATTCATGTATCAGATGTATTGCGACTGTGCTGATCAAAGAAGCAAGAAAATACCAAAAAATATTCAAAAATTATGTGTAACACAAAAAAAATTCTTGATGATGGAGAGAATCTGGTGTGATGGTTAAAGTACGTGACTATCATCGTCGAATCCCACTCCCGACAAACTCACAAAAATGTGAGTTCTTCCTTCGAAATGAAAGTGAAACGTGGGTCCCGAGATGAACTAGCCTAGGGCTAAAAATCTCGTTAATACGAATAAAAAAAATCGTTCTTGATTTCGACTTAGGCTAACCAAGCCAAGTGGAAATTACAACTGGGAATGTGGGTTCGATTCCCACCGGAGCACATGGAATTTGCAATTCAAATCTCAATTTATTCATCAAACACGTGTTTTTGTTGTGTGCACGATTGTCAAAGCATTTAACGTTATACATAGGTTACTCGCATCCTACCATTTCGCGGCTATCACTCTTGCCAATAATGTCTAATGGTAATAGAACAATAAACCAAATTGTTGCTCTTTAGAAAATCCTTGCACTCAAGGACATTTCGCTAATGACAATCCAACCTCCTAAATGTCCACATTCATTGTATAGTACAATATCACACGTCCGGCAAGCCTCAAATGTTCAGTGAGTACAACGTGTAGCTTTTTGTTTCACCAACGTAATATTCCCTGTTTAGGTTTTATGCTTAGTTAAATCACCGTTGCGGTCTACAAATGGCCTATTTCATCCATTCATTGTTTCCCAACAGAATGGCAAAAATTCCATTGCCTAGAAAGCACACTAGGTTCTGGTCTACGAAGTTCTCCGAAATCCATTCTCGTATATCGGTGCCATAACGGTGCAGTGACTTCCATCCATCCATTCGCACCGAGTCATGTTCCTCTCGCAGGTTTGGACACAAGAACCTCGCCAGACTTGTAATCTCGGAAAACCAAACAGAAGAGTCACAAAGTTTTCCACCAGCCAACCAACAGCATCATCGTCAGCACAGTCAACAAGCGGCTACGTACGAAACACAGTCACTTTTTTTCGCAGAATCTATACGGTCTTCTATTTCCGAGACAATGTGTGCTTTGTGGTGGTGTCGGTGTGACCCATATGGGAACGTGGTTTGAAATGCACTTATGGGAACTAACGGATTTGAACATTCCCCAAAGTATCATAATCATAATCATCGGTGAACGCTTTCAAAATATTTGGCTTTAAGGACTCCACAAAGAAGAAGGTCAGGTATGAGAATTTACGAGTTTTGCCTCTCTTGCTTGCTCTCTAGGTATCTTGAGAATTTTGTGACCAACCATGAGTTGCCAAAGTGTTGAGTACCAAATGGAGACGCTTGATATTTAATGCATAATGTACCATAACAACACAGACAAACAGACGTAACACTCTGATAATTCCCGTCGTACACAGAATAATCGGTCTTTATCAAAATTTGATAGTTGACCAACTGCCCAACCGTGGCGCTCGCATAGTTTTTGTTCGAGTTTGACGTTTGCTCACTACCGCCACCTAGTTGATGGTCGGCCAAACTTAGTTCTTTTAGCATTGGGCGAATATGTTTCCGTGACTATGATTTGAACGAAAATAGTTTGAAGTGTTACGTCTGTTTGTCTGTGATAACAAATTCATCTACACAACAAAATAGCTTTTGCTGGTAATTAGCTAACTTTGTTGATTTAATGTGTGCTGATTGAACACAGTATCCAGTAATCCAGTAATTTTACAGAAAATCTGCAAAGTTGTGCTGTAAATCAGCAAAAAGACGTTGAAAATTCATAATCTGTTGCTTGTTTATGGTAACAACACAGACAAACAGACGTCTCACTCTACCCACTTCCCATCGTTTCCCTTTTTAACGGACTATTTGTAGTTCGCAAATCTCTCATTCATGGCGCTTATATCATTTTTGCTCCTGTTTGACATTTGCTCACTACCGCCATCTAGTCAGTGGGTTTGCGAAACACAGCGTAATTAGCATTTGGTGATTATGCTTTTGTGACGATGATTCTAATCGCACTTTGTTCCAAGTGATACGTCTGTTTGTGTGTGGAAAGAGCATTTGGTATGCAGTGCATGGCTAGATCATTATGGGAACATAAAAGACCTTAAAATAGAAGCAGTTATTAAAAAATAAGAATTTGGAATGTGTCGTTTTGATCCACATTCCCTTATGGGCGTTGAAAGGACATTCTCCGTGGCATACAGTGCCACTGGAGAGAGCTAGTTTATTTTTTCCCCGTTCTTGAAAAGCCCACCGTTTGCACTTCCTGTTCATTCACAGCAGCGAGCTAAATGCGTACGATGATGGGTATTGTATGAGTGCACCGGCATCACCCTCGTAACCCAGTGTGTTGTGGAAACCGTTGTTGTGCTAGCATCTAAATGGTTCGGTTTGTTTTCACGGTGCGGTGGAAATTTTAATCTTCGTGAGAGATTGAAATATTTTTCAATTTCTAATTTTGGTCAGATTTTCTGCGGGGATGCTAAGGGGCTGAATTGCGTAGGTAAGTTTTTGTGGGGTTATGTTATTTATTTATGGCTAATGTAAGTCTTTTTGAGAATTAAACTGTTGTATTGTGAATATTCCTGTGTGCTGTAGATGATCTAAATTCGGGTATTAATCTACAAAAGCTGATCTTAGAAACACAATGTTGAGGAGACAACATACGTTCTTGTTCAATGAAAAAAATGGAGAATAGCAAAAAATGTGTGATGAAACATCTGACGTGTAGGAAATGAAACAGTTTCAATAGCATTGTATTGGGAAGAAACAAGTTAGGAATACTAGGGGAGAAGGAATCAGGATGAAAATGGAACAAAAACATGAATGAGTTTCTCATCTTAGAGTTTATATTGCCTGATCAGAGTAGATGCTCTTTTTCTTTGTTGTATCAAAGATAGCTTCCAAGTATTGTGATTTAATCAGTGAACAAAGACCAAAGAAAAGCAAGAACAAAAATTGGAGTATTGAGTATTGCAGTCTTCAGTTGTAGATGAGTTTCGATCACAAGCTTCAGAAGGGTGAAGGCAATGTAAAAACCAATTACATAGGAGCTTGATGCATTGCTTTGTTTTCTTTTTTTTTTCTGGCATTATGTGCGAACTGGGGCAGAAGCGGCATCTCAACTCTATTCAGTCGTGTTCTCTTGGCACTTTCACAGATGAGCTTTTTATCGTACCCCATTATGCATACGTTTAATGGCTAGTTTCCACTTCGTACGTACTGTACAAAAAGATAGGACAAGTAATGGTCTAGTAATGATTCCGCTTCCAAATTACTTGTGCAGTTCGCAGATGGCAAGTAAGGAAAAAAGTGTAAGTAACACTCGTAACGCTGCCCATGCAAATCAAATGGAGCTGTCACTTTTCCTTGCGGAAAAAATTGTTCGAGCTATTATTCCGTAAACAGAAGTAACGTTTCTCCCCATACTGGATCAGTCGTTAAAATTACTTGCGGAAAAACGTGAAATTTTACTTGAGTGCTCTACTTGGCAACACGAAACTTAGCTTAACGTGTTGCTGGTACGAAGATACGGGCCGGATCTCAAAACACTGAATACACTTAAGCCTGCACACAAAAGGATGAAATTATGGAGCTTCAAATTTAACACTGTAATTAGTCGATGATACACCAAAAGTAGCAGCTGATTCAGCTGATTCTACTAAATTTGACAATTTCAGGACCTTAAAGGGCCAAAAATGTGCTTAGAAAAAAAATGCTTCCAGATCAACATATATATTTGATGACACTAGTTGAAAAACGGTCACCGTGTATTATTTCCATTCCAAAAGGATATCAAATTCCACACGATACCGCGAAAATTTCAAGACCAAATTGCTGCAAAATTCGTATCGTTACTGCGTTTTTTTTTTCTTTTCGGCACAAAATTACTCTGTGGAATTGAACTGTCCCCATTCGCCGGCGATGACTCTTCCTTCCTGGAAGGATGACCACTTCAGCAGGGCCACCACTGGTGGGGTGGACCATCGCACCAGAACATCATTGAGAATCAACTAAAACTGAACTGGCGGTACTGGCGATTTTTTTTATTAACAGTTGAATTACTCCCACTGACTGGGGTTCTGTCAGAGGGAGAGAGGGTTTGTGTAATCAAGCCTTTAGTGTTCATCCAAGTGTGAAAATCTGAAAGGACGTTCAACGAGTCCTAAAATTAACAAGCATGAAGTGTGATAAAACAGATCGATGTCTTAACTTTTTAACAACGGAAATGTTTGATGTTCGCATCCCATTTTAATGGTTTTCAGTTATAATGAACAATTGATGGCATATCAGTCAGAACACGTTTCCTCGTTTTCCAAGAAAGGATCTTCCTTCGGAATTTAAAGGATTCACCGTCTCATCCCGACAAATATGACAGCCAGCGTAGTACATTTCCAACCACCACGTTCGAACAGCGCCCCAGGCGTGTTGAAACGATGGAATTCTATCGCTTCGTTTCTTTTGATTAGCGAATTTTCACCATGAAAAGTTACATTTCTTTTGTAAGCCATCGAAGACGGCAGAGATATCTCCGCTAGACGGAGGAGAAATGTTTTCTTTTATTCCGGTGCATCGTTGTCAATTCCATCATCGGATGATTTTGCTTCATCCGCCGTCGAAGAACGCCGTTTCTGTTGTTATGTTATTATCTTGAAATGGTTCTCGTTTTCTGGGAAATTTACATTGTTGTTCTCAAAGCCGCGTTTCAGGGAGAAATGATAATTAAAACGATGGTTGACGAAGCTTTTCATAGCACTTACTTGAAGTATGTTTTTTCATGTTGTTGGTCGAAAGATAAGTGTGACATCAACATAGCTGAATTTGAATTTAACAAAAAATATAAAAGACAAAATATAGTGTACAGTGAGTATAAGATTTAAAATGGGTGACAGGAGATAGAGGATAGCGATTTCAAATTTAAAGGTCATCATGAAGAAGATAGCGATTTAAGATGACCTTTAACATTTTTCACATTTCCGTTAACAAAAATATATCAGAATTAAGGTTTTTCTTGTTGAAAGCATTTCATAGTTCTCAAGACGGGCTTAATGGTTTAACGATTATCACTTTTCTTTCGCATGGAGAATGTAGACACCAGGGACCACGGCAACGTAGGAAATGGTTATGTCATTGCAGCAGAGGATGGAAATCATCCAACTTCCACGCTGATGGAAGTTAAGGATGCCATTCATCAGCTGGAACCCAATAAAGCAGCTGGTAAGGACGGTATCGCAGCTGAATTCATCGTGGTCCCAGAAAAGTTGGCCACCTGTCTGCATCGGTTGATATTCAGGATTTGGGAAACCGAACAGCTAATATTTTTCTTCCATTATAGATACTTCAACTAAGAAAACCCCAAATTTTCAGGTCATTTGGTCAAAAATTTAGTCTTGTAGATCTTTTTTAAATGTGAAGCTTTGTGTGGTACTTTATTAGTGTTCATTGTCTTTATTTTATGATATTTATTCATAAGCTCGTTGTAAAACTTAGGAAGATTTAGATAATGTGACAATATTTTTAATTTTTTTGGGTATGAATAACCATTACATTTCAGGGTTTGTTTGGAATCCAATCACATTTTTTTTATATTTTTACAACATGCAAAAATTTTGACTATTATGAAACTTTGTATTAAAGAGATCCAGTACTTGTTTAGGAAACATCAGAAAACGACGCCGTATCCCAGATCTGACGTGTAATTTTGTCTAGTTTTAGTCTATATAGGTCACTGTTTGCGCAGTTTTGCGCTAAGCGCGAAAAAAGTTTTTTTTTTCTATTAGATCACAATGGAATCGCATGGTTGTGGAGGAAGTGATATTATTTGAAGTTTATATTTTATGTTATACTAGCTGTACCCGGCAAACTTTGTCTTGCCTACTGCGTTTTTTGACGTTTGAAGTTTCTAGTCAAGACCAAGTCCCCGGTCAAAATGTATGGAAGATCGATTTTCAAAAACTCTCAATTTTTCCATGTTTTTTGCCGCATAAACCTTCCTTGGGTGAAAACTAACAGAACAAAACTAAGACGACGAAAATCGGTCCTTCCGTTCGCAAGCTATGCGCGGTCCCACGTATGCCACTGCATTTATATATATATAATTCTAATTGACTTCAAAATACTAATAATATAGCTGATAAATGATCGACTGTATGGTTACATTACTGGTTTTCGGCTACACAGTCTTTATTAAATAAACGACGTTCTATATTTTCCCAACGTTTTGACACCCCTGAGGAAGACACACGCCAAGTGTCGAAACGTTGGGAAAATATAGAACGTCGTTATTCAAATAAAGAATCCTGATTCTAGTAAGGGGCCTTCACTAAGCTACAAGGTCATAGATGGAGGACAGCGGAATAAAGGGAAAGAGTGATAACAAGATAATTACAGCTCTTCCGGGGTCAATTTTTGAATATGTTTCAATACCATCATGTGACACCTTAAACTTCGTGATTTTTCAAGATATGTACATCATTCTGAGCTGTTTTTGTGTTATCTGAAATACTTCTGGACATTTTGGAACCTGTGTGGGCTACGTTAATAATGCTCGAGTAGCACGTGCATAAACCCTCACTAAGAAACATCGCACGAGTCGACATACAGTCGACCTCACGGATATTTGAATCTGTAGCAAACCTAGGCAGGCCATGCTTTCTCGGACCATTCAGTATCTTTCACCCGTGCCGACAGACAGTGTTTCGTGTGCCAGTGCAAATCTCAAGACGAGTGCCGATCCTATTCCAAATCATCCATCCCGTACAGGTACGACAATCACTTCCTATTATTTCATCTAATTACTGGGAAAATCCTAAGGAAATTCCTAACAACCAAACGGAATCAAAAGTGCACAGAACCGATATGCGGATTTCACGGGAATCGGTTCCGGTGGTTGCGGGGCCCATTTTTCGAAGACGAACAAACACCATCATGCGACATATCAAACTTCATGATTTTGAAAGTTATAGCATATTATCACGATGATTGATCATTCAGAATACATTTGGGCATTTTAGAATTAGTTACGCGATTTCCCGAAATCCAGTTCAGGAGTCAAGTTTTGAAAATAGTTCAATATTGTCATGCGGCATATCAAACATTGCGGTTTTGTGCTAGTTTTACGTTGTCTGAAACACTTCTGGTCATTTAGGACCCGATATACGGATTTCCCGGGAAACCGGTTCCGGTGGTTCCCGGATCATTATTTTTTTTCGAAAGTAAACAAATACCGTCAAGCGACACCTCTAATTTCGTGATTTTTCAAGATGCATCATTCTGAGCCATTTTTGAGTTATCCGAAATATTTGTTCTGGCGGTTCATTCTGGGACTCTTCCAAGAATTCCTCCAGGCAAACCTTTATCGATCCTTCTAGGGATTTCTCAAGTTATCCCTTTATGGGTTCATCGAGATATTTCTTCAATGAACTTCTCTTAGGATTCCTCGGTATTCCTAAAGGGGGTTCTCTAATAGTTCCTGTAGTGATTCCTCCAGCAAAATCATACTAGGATTTTTCTATAAAAATATTCTATGATACCTTTTAGAACTCTACGAACTTCTCCAGAAATTCTCTCAAGAATTCTTGGTGGGATCATTCAAGACAATCTTCCTGGGGCTATTCCAGAAGCTCCTCCGGTAATTCCTCTAGGATTATCTTCAGAGGTTTAATCCATAAATTCCAGTTGGGACTCCTAAAGATATTGCAACTATAGTTCTACAATTATTCCTAGGACTCCTCCAGATTTTTTTTTTACTGAAACACCTTCAGGAGTTCTTCTAGGGATTTTTCTAGAGATTTCTTGTGCAATTCCTTTACGAATTCTTGCCAGGATTATTTATGGCAATATTTATGAGATTCTTCCAGAAGTACCTCCGTTAATTTGTCCAGGAATTTCTTAAGGGATTTTATCCAGGGAATCATCTAGTAATGTCTCATGAGATTCCTTCAGGAGCTCCTCGTGGCCTTCCTCCAGGAATTTCAGCTGGTTTTCCTCAAGCGATTCTTGCTGTAGGACAGTGGTGCTCATCCTGCGGCCCGCGGGCCGCATGCGGCCCTCCAAGCCTTAAGATGCGGCCCGCGGAGTACTTTAAGACGAATCGAAATTTTTGAACGATTATTTGAAATAACTCGTTAAATTTATTAGGAAACCAAATTAAAAAAAAAATGCTGATCAATTTTCACAGCGTTGAACACAAATTAAATGATAAATAAACAAAAAGAACAATCCGTTCTGGTAAGATTTGAAATCGCAACTCCGAAATTTCTCGGTAAGTCACGAAGCCAGCTTATAGTTATTTATAAGTGATACGAATCTAATGAAAATTTGTTAAAAATGTGATATTGAATCATTTAAAAATTAGTTGCAGTTTTTAAGCGCAGTCAATGCAACGCTGAGCAAATATTTCACATTTCGCCTTTCTGAAGAACATAAAAACACAAAGCACGAATTTTTTGACAAAATTCTCAACAAATCTCAACTTGGTTGCCAATATTGTTTAATTTTCACTGTTTGTTTAAATTTCTATAATAAGACTCACACATTTTTCGAAACAAAACTTACGATTCCAATTTGAATTGTCCAAGCAAAACTCCTGCACGAACTTAAAGAAAAAAAAAATCTCAGGCGAGATACATAAAGCGTCTCCTGTGCCCTTTCGGATACATTTTTGGAGAAACTCCTGGAAACATTATTAGAGAAAAATTTAAAGCAACTCTAAGCGAAATATATGGAGAAACTCAAATCATCCTGGAGAAAATAAATAGTTATGGCGATACTGCATGGAAATTATAGAAGCATCTCCTAGAAAAATGTTCTGGTGCCACACTAACAGAAATTTCTTAAACAACTTTAGAATAAAATCCTCAAGCAAAAAAAGAGAATTTTCGGGAGTAGCTACAAACAAGATTCCAGGACCAACTGCATCAAAACACAAAAGATGCCTAGAACGCCTGAAGAAAATTTGAACAATAAATTTGAAGCAACTTATGCAGCAACTTTAGAAGATAATGTTGAAGAAACTTCCGGAAACAATTGTTAAAAATCGAATTTTTGAAGAAATTTAATGATGAAGTATTTCATCAACTTAAGAAGAGATTTATGGAAAGAATTTACTAAAATCTTCAAGAAACTCCTGGAAAATTTTCGGAAAAATCCGGAAGCTATTCTAGGAGAAATTCTTGGAAACGATTAATAAGGAATTCCTGAAGTAACTTCAGTGCAGTTCCAAAGGCAAATCTAAGAGGAGTTCTTGGAGGTGTTCCAAGAGAATTCTAGAAAAACTAAAAGAAACTTCAAGAAATTTCTCGAAAACCTTCTGGAGCAACTCCACAAGAAATTTCAGGAGAAAATCCAACAAATAGATTAGAGCAAATAGGGCAATAGATTATAAAGTTTGACCCTTACACAAGTTCTGAACAGTTCAGATTTTTAATAAATATGCTTTAGAATTGTTATTTTTGTTGTTTTTGTGCATCGATGTTTTATGCGGCCCGCAGGTCGATCCCGAATTGCAAATTTGGCCCGTGGTATCCTCCAGCCTGAGCACCACTGCCCTAGTAGAATTCCTGAATTTACCACAGCTAGAATTTCTAAAAGAATTCTAGGAGAAATTTCTTTACATGTTCCTAAATTTAATGTACATTTATTGTGCACTGAAGTAAAAGAGCACCATGGGATCTGAACAATCTCAATTTTGATGGCCTACATTTAGGTCATTTCGGGCAAAATATCAACTATCAAATAAGTGAATCGTTTCCTAACAGGAACATCAAAATGTTAACGTATTGAAACCTGAATCAGGATGCCCCCTTAGGATTAGAAATTCCTAGACAAAACTCAAGCTATGAAAGCAACTTATGATGCGAACAAAAAGCAACCTGCCAGAGAAAGTACGATTACAAGATTGACTGATGGACCAGCAACATTAATGAAACCGCGTCATCCTGTCATCGGAAATTGTTATTCACTAGGGTAACAGGGCAAAATCTATGTTCTGTGTTGTGTATGTCCATATGTGCTGTCCTTTTTTATTACGCATTCGTAGTGTTCCACTATAGGGCATTCTACTTTATAGTGTTTCACTGTTGACTTCGTAATAAGGTGTGCAGCCTGCGCAAGGGCTTCGGGTGAACTATCCAGCCTACCTGGTCAACCGAACGCTACGGTGAGATAGGTATTCAAGCTAACTTTGAGTTCAACAGATTTGAGAACACACACCTTGACGAAGACAAATCTGCCTAGAAAAGCATTGGCTCTTGCTTAAAATTGAATGGAAATTAATGCAGTTCAAGCGTTTTACATTTAAAAAGGGACAACATTTGTTTTTCTTGCCATATTCAACAAGCACACTTCCACACAGACACACATGCACATTGCACATGCAAATACAAACAGATATTTTTGCCTTTCTCGTACACCAAGGTGTACCGAAAGGCTATTTGTTCACTCCAAAAATGAAATTTCGATAGAGCCCCCAGCGGGGCAAGTTTCATATACCAATCGACTCAGCTCGACGAGTTGAGATGATGTCTGTGTGTGTATGTGTGTGTATGTATGTGTGTGTATGTGTACAAAAAAAGGTCACCTCACTTTTAGATAGTAAATATCAACCGATTTTAACGACCAACGGCTCATTCGACGCGGAATCTGGTCCCATTGTTTCCTATTGAAAATGGTTCGGATCCGTCCAACCGTTCCGGAGTTATGGCCATTTAGGTGTTTCGGAACCGGTACCCCTGGAAGGGGCCAGACATGAAAATGCACCAAACCCATGCATGCGACCCATCAAACCACGGCATTTACGATTATCTGATGAACGGTAAGCAGGAAAACAGTATCAGACCACATCTGAACCGGTAGGGTTCCGGAACCGGTTCTGGGTGTCCCGCCGGAAGTGGCCAAATATCAAATTGAACATAACTCATGCATGCGACACATCAAACAGCGGCTTTTTCGATAATCTGATGAACAGTTAGCAGGAAAACAGTATCAGACCACATCTGAACGGGTAGTGTTCCGGAATCGGTTCCGGATGCCCCACCGGAAGGGGCCAAATATAAAAGAGTACCAAACCCATGTATGCGACACATCAAACAGCGGCATTTTCGATAACCTGATGAATGGTTAGCAGGAAAACAATATCAGACCATATCTGAACCAGCAGTATTCCGGAACCGGTTCCGGGGGTCCCGACGGATGTACCAAACTCATGCATGCGATACAAGTAACGGCTGTTCTGATAACCTGATGACTGATTTTCAAATAAAAAGGTTAGGACCACATTAGAGACAGCCGGTTGTATTCCGGAACCAGTTCCGGGTGTCTCGCCGGAAATGGCCAAATTTAAAAGTGAACCAAACCCATGCATGCGACACATGGTTCCGAAACCGGTTCCGGATGTTCCGCCGGATGTAGCCAAATATAAACGAGTACCAAAGGCATTTTCGATAATCTTACGAACGGTAAGCAGAAAAACAGAATCAGACCATATCTGAACCGGTAGTGTTCCGGAACCGGTTCCGGATGTCCCACAGGAAAAGGTCAAATATAAAAGAGTACCAAACCCATGCATGCGACACATCAAACAGCGGCATTTTTGATAACCTGATGAACGGTTAGCAGGAAAACAGTATCAGACCATATCTGAACCGGTAGTTGTCCGGAACCGGTTCCGGAAGTCTCGACGGATGTGGCCAAATTTAAAAGAGTTCCAAACCCATGCATGCGATACAACAAATAACGGCTTTTCTGATAACCTGATGACTGGTTATAAAAGAAATAGGTTAGGACCACATTAGGGACAGCCAGTTCCGGGCGTTCCTCCGAAAGTGGCTAATTATAAAATTAAACTGAAACTATGTATGCGACACAGCAAGGCTAGGGTTTTTTGATAACCTTATGAACGTTAGCAAGCAAACAGGTTCCGACCGGTGAAAAAAAATTTTTACGCATATGTTAATATCACAACCGTTACGTAGTAATTGAACATTACATGTTTTTGATTTTGCTTGTCTCAAGGTGGCTATAACTTGAAAATGGTCAAACTTATCACATTTGAAAGATCATTAAATTTGCTACCAAAAAGATCTTGGAATCTATTGGTTTAGTTAGATAACTAAAGCAAAAAAGCTCGAAAGTAGTGTTTTGCCTTTCTCGCACACTGTGTACTAAACAACTATGTTCACTCAAAAAACGATTTTCGAAAAAAGGCTCGGTGGATCATGTCGCATATACCAATCAACTCAGTTCAACGAATTGAAATTATGTCTGTATGTGTGTATGTATGTGCGCAAAATAAGTTCACTCACTTTTAAGGCACTTCCCATTAGCCGATTTTTCGGATTATAGCTTGAATCAAACCGGAATTGTTTGCTATCCGAAATGGTCCAGATCGGCTAAGGCGTTCCGGAGTTATGGCCATTTCAGTGATCCGGACCAGCACCGGTAGAACTGGCCGTATATAAAACTGAACTAGCCTATCATGCGATAAATCAAACTGCGGCAATGAATTAACTACATCGGCTGTTTTACTACTCTCCGCATCGACCAATGTGGCGCTAGCTTCTATGCGCGAAAAATCGCTAAAAGTAAATCGCAAAAATATTGTATGGCGAATACCATCTAAAGGCACATTATTCAAAGTGGAACACATTATTCGAAAAAATATTTGGTAGTGGTTGTGCACAATGGTAACCACTATTAAGCCTACCAAATATTTTTTCGGGAAAAGCTTTGTATTTCAAGTAATTCAAGTTTAGATGTATTTCGCCATACAAAATAAAATTGATTTACTCCTGCTGATCAACTGTGGCTGCGCGCAAAGCGGGTAATCCATTATTGTAACCCTTAGCATGGTTGACGAGTTTTGTGCGGAAAACAACACTGGAGACCAGAAGCTCCACGATGTTGGCCCAAAATTCAAGATGGTAGCCAAATGTTCAAGATGGCGACTCAAAGTTCAAGATGGCGGCTGTTTACTAGAGATTTAGGCACTTAAAGCATGCTATATGGGAATATTTAATATGGGGAAGATGTCTGGACTCCTTAAATGGCGACTAGAATATCCAAGATGGCGGTCTGAAATCCAAGATGGAGGCTTCAAATTCAAGATGGCGTCTGCTTAAAGAAGTTTAAGGCTCTAAATCCATGGAAGATGTCCGGAGTCAAACAATGTTGACCAAAATGTACAAGATGGCGATCTAAAATCCAAGATGGCGGCTTCAGTTTCAAAATGGCGGCTGTTTGATGGAGATTTAGGTTCTAACGGCTGTTTAATGAAGTTTTAGGCTCTAAAACCATGCAATATTGGTATATTTGGTATGAGGAAGACTTCCAGAGTCCAAAATGACGATCTAAAATTTAAGATGGCGGCTCCGAATTCAATACCGCGGCTGTTTAATGGAGTTTTAGGGCCTGAAACAATGCATTATTGATATATTTGGTATGGGGCTGATGTCTGGATTCTTAAAATGGCGACCAGAACTTCCAAGATGGCAATCTGTAATCCTAAATGGCGGCTTCAAATTCAAGATAGCGTCTTTTTCTCAAGAGTTTGCAGCTCAAACATTGAAAGCCAGATAAACGATATGATTTCTGGTATCATGAAATGGATTTCTGTTAATTGTATGAAAGTGCGATATACATAAACATTTCGCTTGAGTTTTATTGAAATGGGGTTTCGAAGGCACGAGAAAGGCGCCATCACCGCTAGGTGGATTAATAAGGGTTTTTTTTTATTCCTGTTCGGGTTTGTCACTGCGACCAGTTTTTAGATCTATTGTGACATTACCCGTATCCTTAGTGTAGTGCATGTCGCATTATTCAATTGCCATTGAGGGGCAATAAAGTATTGATTTTGATACAGTTTTTGTTTTGTTTTCTTAGAAAACAAAACAGAGTAGCCACCTAGCCATCAGTGAAAAGTGATAGCTCGGGTTCGTCGGACCGTGCGTCGTCGTGTGGTCGTGGTGGGCTTTCTTATCTTGTGAGATTGTTCCTTGCCGCTTCTTTGTTAATTTCTTTCTGGATGTCTCTCTTTTCATTATTTTATTTATTCATTATGTGTATATGTATCTTTTGAACATTTTGATCAAATTTGTATAGTTCGTCACCATGAGTGTCGACTTGTTTCTTGTTGTCAATGTCGAAAGTTGCATCTTGAAAATTATCTCTTTCACTTTGTCTATCATATATCTATTTGTGCATATTTCTCATATGAGTCCGTCTTGGTTCGTCGTTGCATCGCGTCGTCGTTCTGTGTGCGTGCTTTTAGAGGAAAAAAAAAATAGTTTTCGTGCGAGTCGGTTGTGTGATGCCAGCAGCGGATGACATTTCAGTCCGTCTTGGTTCGTCGTCGTCCTGTGTGCGTGCTTATCTTCGTACGGGGCGGTTTAGTTTGTTTTTTGGAGGCAAAGTGAAAGTGCCGCTTTTTTCATTCGGATCGGCCGCGTCGTCGTCGACAATTTGAATGTGCACATCGTCGTACCCGTGTGTTGTTGTAGCGGTTCAGTGTGATTTCAAGGCCAGTTAGTGGAAGATGCTGCAGCACATATGCACTGGACACTTCGAAGGATGTTTATTGGTGAGCTCGTTCCATTTTATCATAATAATTAATGCTAAAGGATGTATAAAATTCTGCTCTGGTTTTTGTGTATTTATCTAACAAATATTGAAAAGTTCGTCACGTCATGTGTCGGCGCTAGTTCCAAATGCACATTTAGTAGATAATAAATATTTTTCTTTCATTTTTTGCATGCACACAAAAATTTGAATGGTTCGTCATCTTCGGTGTCGACATTTGCAATATTTTAGTCTAAATGAATAAATATTTTGACTCAAATAAAGGTTGCATGAATTTCTGGAAAAAAGAGAGGGTCGGTAAAAGATAGACAGTGAACCATGCGGTAAAATGTTTCTGATTTAATTATAACGTGTTATTTTGTTAATACTTGTGAATTGATCGCGTTTAGCATTGTCTCGCGCGGAAACGTAAACTACAGATGCGTCGGTGTTTAGCATTGTATTCTCCTTAGTTGCGAATGAATAACTTATGTAGGGTGAGTTTTGAGGCACAAAAGATCGCGTTCGTCGTCCAAGGTTTAGTAGGGTATTTCTTCGCGAGCGCATTATTAATCGCGAATCAAAACATTACACTCGTTTACCACGACAAAATCCTCAACACATCTCCATTTCCCCTGTCCAAACTCCTAGTGATTTCTCGTAGTAACGCAGAGAATTCCTCGGTTATTGGCCTAAGCGAGAATCACGTCATCACTTCCTTCCCTATCCTCAATTGACCTGCATTCGGACGCGGCCGGCGCTGGTATTGCTTATTGAAAAGTATTGGGATTCCAGCATTTACACAATGAAGAGAAAGCTAATCCCAAGCACCATCTGTTGGTTCATTGTGTAAATGCAGTTGTCCTTGCAATAACAGAGGAGCAACCGCGGGCGGTCAATCATGCTCATGCTCATGCTCATGCTCATGTTTTCTTAGAAAACAAAACAAGAGTACTGATATTGGCCATGCATCGGAAACCTAGCATCACCCTTGTTTTACTGCTAAATTCTCCCCAGTATGAAGTTTAGGACCCGGGTTTTAACATTAGCAGCAATATCATTCCAATAAAGGCGATCTACCCACGCTACGGGCTCCGTTAAAGATCGAGCATCTTTTAAACCCCCTCAACCATTCATCCCTCAGCACGGGTCGCCTGACACCTTGGATTGGGGTTACCTGTTTGGTGGACTTTTACCCCCGGAACAGGTGGTCCGTAGTGTATAAACATTTCTAAGTCGGCAGCTACACGGTCCAAACAGATATTTCCTAAGTGTTTACAACTGTAGCCTAGTAACACGATGAAGTAACATGGACTATTTGATTACTCATCTCGCAAAAAAAATGACCAGTGAACGTTCATAACTGTTTTATATAACATTAATTGTTTTCCATTTCTACTTTCCTTTCACTCTCTCTCTCTCTCTCTCTCTTCTTGACGTAACGTCCTCATTGGGACAAAGCCTGCTTCTCAGCTTAGTGTGCTATGAGCACTTCCACAGTTATTAACTGAGAGCTTCCTCTGCCAATGACCATTTTGCATGCGTGTATCGTGTGGCAGGCACGAAGATACTCTATGCCCAAGGAAGTCAAGGAAATTTCCTTTACGAAAAGATCCTGGACCGACCGGGAATCAAACCCGTCACCCTCAGCATGGTCATGCTGAATACCCGTGCGTTTACTGCCTCGGCTATATGGGCCCTACTTTCCTTTCAATGTTATCTTAATTTGTTCTGATATTATCATTACTGACAATAGCAAGCAAGTTGACCTAGATATGTTTATACAATTCAGAAAATCGGTCAATATGTACATGTCTCTACCAACCGTATGCAAAAATCTGAATTTTCCAAACTCATTATAGATGCCTTGCATTGTTCGAGTTTCAATCAGTGCTGTACCTTCTTCAGAATTTTCAGTTCGTTCACGGAACGAAGTCATCGAGTTACAGTTATGCAGCAGATGGGGACAACTTGCGTTGCAGTTGGGAAACTGCTCTTCCCTGAAAAGCAGAAGCAGGTCAGGTTTCTACCGGCACGTTAAACCCCCAAGAAAAATAAGACGACACCGTCTTAATTCAATCATTTCCTCAACACACCGTTCTCCCATAAATAATACTCCAATCGCTTCTCAGCCTGAAGCAGTCTACGACGACGACGACTACTACAGCCGATCAGTGCGGTGCATCGTGAAAAGAAAATTGGAAAACCCTCCCCAACTGCATTGATTTTCCTCGTGAATAGGAAGTACTCCATCGAACGACTGCCGTTTATTCTGGCACAAAATTGATTCCATGGGTCTCGAAGTAATAATAATGTCATTTAGTGCTTGTGTACTGCTTTTTTTTGCGCTCCGCCTGAAACAACTCCAATGTGAAAGTGACCCCTTCGTTATATTGACTGCTCTCATTTCAATAAAGCTCTTGTTGAGGAACCAAGCTGCAGGAGAAAGTGGAAAGTAATTACCGGGAGGGGAGAAATTAATTTTCCTGATATTTTAGCGCCATGGAGTAGCACAAAAGCTTTAGTTAACAAGTATTTTATTTAAGATTTAAGATGCTACGTTACTGTTACGAGTCATTGTGCTGATGTACGGGTAAAAGTCTGGGAACCGAAACTGGCAAAATGCGTCATGATTGGACGATAAATGTGTGTGTTTAATGTTATGGATATATACCATAAAAAATCGGCATGATATCATGACGAGTTCAGTACTAATAATTATAAATTTGCAGCATGAATTCATGCCGCATGTACATTGGACCATAATGACATAAGGTTGCATAAAGATGAACCCTCTAATACCCAATCCCGCCTCTAGACGGGGTATAGTTTGAGCATTTTTGTATTTTTTTTGTAATTTTTATATTTTTGGCTGATATTTAGGCCTGTTTTGTATATCTCCAAATGGTTTTTGGTGTATTTTTAAGCGTATTCACATTTTTAAAAAATAATTTTAAAAATTGATGTTTTAGTCACCTTTTAGAAGTCGATGTTTGTTTTGTATTGAATCGCTACAATTAACATATTTTAATTTTTTCCCAAATCATTCCTTTAAATTACACGGAAAATAAAATTTTCTGTGAAAAAAATTTAAAATAATAATGTTTCAACAATAATCATAAAATTTAAATATGTTTTCATCTCAAAAAATCCGTTCTCCAAATTGGCTTCCAGGAAAAATATAAAAGTGTGGGGATGTTCCATGGGATGTTCAAAAATAAAAATTAGAAAAATCAAAAACTGAAATTCACGAAATCGAGAATTAAAAAGAATCATCTTCTAAAACATATTTAAATCGATTTTAGATGATGAAACATGAAAATTTGGGTATTAGAGGGTTAACAAGAAAAGGCTTGCCGAAAGGTCTTTGGCATCAATGCCTTTTTTTATAAAATTTTTAAAATATTCTTATGATATTCGGTGTTTTCATCATGATATTATGACTTGTAGTCATGTTGTTATGAAGCGACATATGTTATGCATTTGCCCGTCTGAAAGTATCAATGTAACGTAAGTGGTATATTGTGATGTAGGCCATTCAAAATGCTTAATAATGTTTATTATAAGAAGCTTTCAGCTTGATTGACCGCTCATAGTTGTTATATCAATATCAACAGATCAGCTAATTCACCACCGCACTTCAAAAAGTCCACCTTAATGTTGCTTTACATATTGGGTAATGCTTTTGTCTGGGTTACGCAGACGATTTTAAGCTGTACATTGTTATCAATGGTGTTGAAGATTGTCGCAGACTCCAAACTTTGCTTGAGATGTTTGCAACCCAGCACCAAGCAAACAAGATGGAACTCAGCATCCCCAAATGCTTCGTCATAAGCTACCACCATAAAATGAATCCGTTGTCTTTCGAGTACATGATTGGACGATGGTCATTGGCGATGGTCATTTAGACATGTACATATCGTGTGGCAGGTACAAAGATACTTACTCTATGCCCAAGGGAGTCAAGGAAAATTCCTTTACGAGAATTTCCTGGAGTGACCGGGCGGGAATTGAAACCGTCACCCGGAACATGCTCATGCTGAATACCCGTGCACTTACTGTTATAGCTATAACAGCATTGCAGAAGGAATAATCTACGATTAAAATGTCATGTCTTACTTTTGGTGTATCGTTGACAGAACATAGCAGCATGAGCATAGATGACCACACAGTTAGTAGTTGCTACTCCGTGATTGACCAGAGCAATCGAAATTACACAAATTACGAATGAATAGGGCTTGGGACTAGCTTGCCTTGTTCAATGTGCGCAATTCGAAAGCTATCAATTACAGTAGAGTCAAAAACAGCGCTGGCCACGTCCTTACAGTCATCGAGGAGAAAAAATAATTTTAGTAAGACTGCCGTTGTTATGGAGGCCGAAAATCACAGTGTGTCCACGACTGCCTTGTGTAGGATTTTTTGCAACTAGGCCCTATAATATTGCATTTTATACTTGCCGTTATAGTGTCACTACGGCCTACTTTTCTTGACCACCAGGAAGCATGACCATTAGGGTGGCCCACACTTATATGAAAAACAAAAATTTCGAAAAATGCCTAGTCTTACCTCCTATAACCAGTACGTTCAAAATTTGAGCAAAACCGATTGAGCCTAAGGGGGCGCTCAAAACGCTTGAAGTTTGTATGGGAAAACTTGGCCAAATGTATGCAGAAATATTAAGTTTTTGAATTTTGCCGCTAGTTGGCGCTGTAAGCGTTCAATAAATAAACCCTGTTGTATTATTGTAGGTGACTATATGCCAAACAACTTTGTCGAAGACCGCGAAGTGATCCGACTACTGTGAAAAAAGTTATACCCTAGGAAAAGTGAGGCAAAGTATTGAGATTTCATTATTGATATTATTCCTTTACATGTAGGGACGGTGTACCAGTTATCGCTATAGCACCAGTTATGGATATATAGATGTGAATTTGCAGAAAATAAAAACTTTCAAGCAGTTTCATAGATATGTGAACATTACACATCAAGGAACAGACTTTACTTTACATTCATGATTGATATATTCCAGGTATAACGTTTGTTTCAAGTCCTAGGGTCATGGTACCAGTTATCGCACTAGTTAGAGCTGCATCGCCGTTGAATGATTATTTATGTATCAAATTTGACACAAAATGTATAACCGACGTGTTTTTCTGGTAAAACAAATAGTTTTTTTGAAGATTGAATACTAAAACTGTACAGTTTTCAAGTATTTGAACGCTTAAATTCAATTTCAAAATGTCATTGCCTTGTACCAGTTATGGCTATAGTGTTCCTTATTTCGCCATACATGTGTACCAGTTATGGATATAAAGATATTTTTCCCAAATTAATCCAAATTTATAGTGGAAAATAATTTGGACAATCAGTTTTAAAATATGACATATACCGTTGATAATCTTGGTGTAATTAAAATAGTATTATGATATTAAAATTTGAAAATAAACTAAAAAAAAGTTGTGTAAGTGTATTACTGATTGGCATCTGATATATTTCATAGCCACCATTCATATATCATCACGAAATTCTGAATCTTTCTGGATCTACGTTACAATTGGAACTGGACCTGTATATCTTCAAGTTAGTGTTCTCTGAACAGTTCCATAGTTATTAATTAAGCTTACTTTGTCTGTCATTGAACGATTTTGTATATTGTTTGACAAACACAGTGTAAACAATGTCCAACAAGAAGGCGAGAATATTTCAGACCCGATGGAATTTTAACCCATTGTCTCCGAATTGGCGATCCAACGCCACTTGCACTAGGATAACTGGAGACTGGTTGATTGGTGATTAAATAAGCAGTAAGCTATGATTGATAGCATATTTAATATACGCCATTATAACCCTTAGATCAAGTTTGAGTTATATGAAAAAATACTTACGTTCTAGTAATATATTTAGTTCGTTTCCGCACCAATATTGGAAAAAGGCGCAACTACATCTGAAAGCACTATGTACATTCTTACAAAGCAGTGGATTATATTTTATCCCGCCCAGGTAATCCATCATTTTCACAAAACGTAGAACATCGCACACTAACAGTGCTACCATTGACCTTTTTCATTATGCAAGAAAATAAAATACTGAAGAGGTGTAGAGCTTTTTTATTTAAAATTCATAAAAACAATCGCTCAATTTTAGCAAAATTATCATTAAATCAAAAGTTTCGGTTGTTTTGCCCGTTTTCCTTTAGTCTTAGACTTAGTTAGTTCCTTTTTCTGTTCTTTTTTCTGTTCTCTTTCTATCTTCTTGCGTTCGCGTTCAGCTGCCTTAGCCTTTTTAAGATCTTCGCGTTGCTGTTTGATCATCTCACGATCCTTAGCTCTTTTTAGCTTGAGGTTAGCGATGGCCTGTTTTTCATCTTCCTTTTTCTGTATTTCGTCAAGTCGTTCCTTGGCTGTTAAAACCGGATAGAACTTCATTGAATACTTGCGATGCTTCGTACTGCGACGTGGAGTTGGTGGTAGCTTAAAAACTTCGGACAGTCTGCGCTTACACCCAGGTTTTGTTTTTTTGCTGGAATCCTTCAAAACAGTTTCTGGGAGTGGAGACAAATCTTGATCTTTTTCAAAGACATTCTCATTACTTTTACGATGTTGTTCATCTTCGAAATCAACGAGACACATGGTTTGATCTTCGCCCAAAGCGCTGTTTGCATCTGTGAATGAATAGGAGTTTTATATAGATAATATAAATTAAAAAAAAATACCATACCTTTAGTATTCGCTGGACTGGAATCAGCAGATGCATTGTTGAGTTGACAATAAATAACATTCTCTGTATCCCACGGTATGTCGAAAGACTGATTCGATGTATCACCTGGTACCTCAATGACAATAGGAGTATTTTCGTGGCGTAGATTCTCAATTGTGTCCAAAACCGGTTCTTTCCCATCATTGTTGCTTGTTTCCGCAATTGCGCACATGAGGATTTCATCATCCAACACTGCTAATTCTCCAACCGTAGACGGCGTCAGTGTGTTCGATGTTGTGTTGAGTGTGTTAACATCTTCACCACCCAACCTGTCGCAATTTGAGATGCTCACATATGGTTGTACAAATTCTTGATAAAAGAATCGGATGGTCCGTTCCTCTCGTGAGAGGAGGCCAACATCACCTTGTATCTTTGTCATCGTCTGAGGACCAATCATATCTACTGCTTGAATGATTTTATTGATGTGTATAGACACATGCTGCTCTTCTGTTTGAAGAGACACAGATGAAGAGTCAAGTGGACTAATCATTGAGGGATCTACAACAGTAGTCATGAGCAATTCCGGTTGTGATAGTTGCACAGGCTCGATTTCAGTCGGTGCCTGAGGAGCATCGTTTATCGATTGATCTCTGGAATCTCGGGAATTGTTGCACTTCCGCGCGATACACTTGCTGTAATCGACATTATCCGGATTGAATGGGAATAGTCCGCAAACTCGAAATCCATTTCGAATGCTGCTGGCTTTGATACCCTGCGCAACTGTTTTAGTCAGCACTTCACCGAAATGTGTTACTGTGAGAATTTCATCAGGATGTGCCAAACGCCAGTATTCGGCTTGTCGTCTATATTCGTCCTTAAGAGGCTTGAACACCGAAACGTCAGCGGGTTGAGTTATGTGAGTAGTGTTTGGATAAAGGGAAATAAGTATTATTCCCAAGGATTGACAAAGGTCTGCTACTTCCACGGATTTATGAGATGAGTGACCGTCGACGAAAAAAATGACTGGGAGCTCCACATTTTTTTCAACCAGATACGGATAGAAGACCTTCTCGACGTAATTACGGAAATTGTCCAAATCCATCCAACCTTTTTCACTCAGTCCTACTCCCCAGGCGCCCGGAAATCCTGCTACCACCTCTTTCCGAAGCCGTTTAAAGGGTGATACGGTCAAAATTTGGTCACACAATTGGTTTCATAACTTGATACTGCGTACACCAAAACTGCTGATTTTTGGACCAGTAATGGTACATTATATGTAGCTTATACCATAAAATTTTCATCAAAATCGGTTTAGTATGTGCGGAGATATTGTGAATCCTGAAAACTGAAATTTTAAAATGTTGTACAAGGAGGATTAAAAAATAAGAACACATTTTTCTCTCTTTTATTTATAGAGTCAGAAATACTGAACCAAATTCAATGAAAATTTTTCTGTATGTAAAGTATACATATCAAAATGTTGTGTAAAAATTTCATTCAATTTGATTCAGCCATTACAAAGTTATATTTGTTTAGGTGGTCAAATTTTGTCAAATTTTGTCAAGTCAAGCCAAATTTTGGTCACACATTTTTTTCATAACTTTAGACTGCGTACACCAAAACAGCTGATTTTTGGATCAGTAATGGTCCATTATATGTAGCTTGTACCATAAAATTTTCATCAAAATCGGTCCAGTATTTGCGGAGATATTGTTGAACCCTGAGATCTGCAATTTTAATTTTTGTTTTCACAAATAAGAACACATTTTTACTGTTTTATTTATAGAGCCAGAAATACTTAACCGATTTCAATGAAAATTTTTCTGTATGTGAAGTATGCATATCAAAATGTTGTGTAAAAATTTCATTCAGTTTGATCGAGCCGTTACAAAGTTATAATTGCTTAAGTGGCACCCGGTCAGTATTTTTCATATTCAAACTGCTACAACTTTGAAAGTATTCATACAAAATAGCTCAAAATTTTACTGCGAACGTATTTTCATAATAGTATTATACTGTAAAATTTTGATAAAAATCGGAGCAGTATTGGTTGTTCTATAATCAAAATTGTGCTTTACTGACCTTAAATTTCCGAAAATTTACTATGGAGCGCCTTTGTACAAAATTTTAAAAAGGTAGGTCGATGGTTTCATCTATATATCAACCAATACTTAATCAATTTTGATGAAAATTTTATGGTATAAGCTACATATAATGTAGCATTACTGGTCCAAAAATTAGCTGTTTTGGTGTACGCAGTCTAAAGTTACGAAAAAAATTGTGTGACCAAATTTTGACCGTATCACCCTTTACCTGACAATATGACGTGGGGATGAACAACAGTCCCGGACGCACCGAAAGCAAACATAACCGTTACATTTTGCTTTGCCACTGCCTGCTCAACCTCGTAGACGTTCCTGGATCCGGTTCTTGCAATCACCTCTTTCGTCTTTGGGTGTAGATAGAAGGATGTCTCGTCTCCATTGAACACACGATCGGGGCAATCCAAAATGTGGAGCATATCGTTTTTCGCCAGCCATTCCTTAATGTGCTGAAACCAACCTCGGATGTCTTCTTCGCTAACTCGGGCACTTGCCGAAGATACAGTTTCTGGTGCCCGCAGCGAAAACCCTGGATTACGGCGCATAAATGCAGCAAACCACTTGCGTCCTAAAACGTTATTTTGTTACCTACAGGTTTTTACTTATGAGGCAAGTTATACGAAACTTACCAGGGCGATTGTTTTTGAAAGGTGTCTCCCGAGGATCGGATGATAGGAACTCGGCAACCTTGAATCTCAGTGTGCTTCGCGTAACCGGAAATCCGCGCTCCTGCATTCCAATTAGCCATATCACCATCTTCTGTTCCTCCTCCTGGGTAAGTACGGATCGAGGTCCAGAAACGTTCTTCTGTTTCCATCGGTCACTCATCCGATACCGCACGGTGGACATGGGAAGCTTCAGCATTTTGCAGGCTGCATACATGGATTTCTTTCCGGATCTCACGTACTGGATGCATTTTTGAATCGCCTCATCCGTATGCTTTTTTGCACTGATACTTGCCCGTCTCTTCGTGATTTTGCCCATCCTAGAGTGGGAATTGTTAGAATTTACTGAAAGAATATACTAAATTTGGCTTACCTTGAGCAGATTGTACGATCAAACCAGCAGAATTAATAAAAACAACACTCAGATTGTGACACGCAATGAAAATATCGACTGTTTATATTCGATGCGGCTACCTTCTGATGTTTTTTTTTGTGCTCGCTTTGCACCACTTCGCATGTGGCGAAATAGGGAACACTGTGGCTTTATTTTATAGGTATGTAAAACGTTAACATAGCAGGGTTTTGGAAGATATTTGACTAAATTTACATTTTCCATGAATGATTATGCTTCTTAAGATGTCTTCGAGGAAAATTCATACAGTTCAAAAGTTTTCATCAGCTCAAATAGGTTAATGAAAAATGGTGTGTGCGTTAGCAAATCAGTATGGTATTATCCACCGTAATAGCCGAAGAAATAAAACAACTAATTAATTGGAAAAACAACAATAAAGTTTATCCTCACTTTACCTAGGGTATAACTTATTACACCAACTTTGGATCACTTTGCGGTCTTCGACAAAGTTGTTTGGCATATAGTCACCTACAATAATACCAAAGGGTTTGATTATTGAACGCTTACAGCGCCACCTACCGGAAAAATTCAAAAACTTTAAATTTCTGCATACATTTGGAGGGAAAACTTCCATTTTTGGATCTATTAGTTAGGAGGGAAGACAGTTCATCGTTTGAATTCGAGATTTACAGGAAACCTACCAATACCTACCAACATAAGATGGCAGCTTTTCACCACATGGTTCACCGAATGCAGACTCTACCTCTAAGCGATGACGGGAAGAATAAGGAACTCACTCACATATTCGAAACAGCGAAAATCAACGGATACAAGGAGAGGACAATTCAGGCCATCATCGACAAAAAGGAGAGGTTGCGATATCGAGGTTCCCTAACAACTATTACCCCTATTTCAGAATCTTTGAAGCGAGTATCAGTCCCCTTCGATCAACACATTACTAATAATTTACGTTCTTGGCTCAGAAAATTCGGGATCGATTTAGTATTTTCTAGCAGAAGCAATCAGTTGAAGACTTCATTAGGCTCTACAAAGGATCCGGTCAACACCCTAAAAAAGGCTGGCGTTTACAAAATCAGTTGCTCCGATTGTGATAAGGTCTACGTTGGTCAAACAAAACGATCTTTGAAGGTTAGATTCAGGGAACATATGGCGGAGTCAATTGGTTTGGAATTGTCTGAGTCATAGCGGAGAGTGCCCAAAATACCAGCCGCTGCCCAAGTGGTTCGCTACCCTACCTAACACGCTGTTGAATAAGGATCAAGGCAATGGAACTTCGTGGCTTTTCAAATTGGTACCCCCTAAGCACTCTCGTATGGCGTGCGTCTCATAATGTACCTGTGATACATGAACTTTGTTTACCTATCCGTTGCTGGAGGGAAATGTACCTATTCGGTGGTGGAGGAAAATTTTACTTATTCTATGGTGGAGGTTAATATAGATATAAGTCTTTGCATGCTTGGAAAAAAATACCTAGATTAAGTTACCTATTATTTTTACCTAAGATGTATAAGATGTGTAGAATGCGATGGATCTCTTCAGTCGAGTCATGTAAGACACTGAAGACAACCATACAGTTGAGTTCGAAATATGTATCTGTCAAAGGATGCAAATTCTTAGTGGAATTCAAGGGAACAGTACTTAACCCGATTTTCTTTTTATTTACAGATATTCCCCTAACAAGCCCAGGTTAATCATCATCATATTACAGATTTTTTTTTTCTCATTGCAAAAAATGTTGTATGCAACTCGTTGCAAAACTCGATTTTTACAGCACTCGTGCTGTAAAAATTATCATTTTGCAACTTCATTAGAGCACTGATTTGCGTTGTGTAATGATTACAGCACTGTTTTCAGTATTGGTCAACTTATTGGTGATTTCTGGACGCAGCTCTAAAAAATGTGACAAATGCACAGTATAACCTGTTATGATCGACTTTCTTAAACATTGCTATGAACATCAGTGTACAGTTTGAAGAAAAATTTTGTTAAAAACTGTACTCAAGCGGTAATTTATGAAATTTCAAAAAACGTTGTACGCAAATCGGTGCAGAACTCGTTCGAATCTTCATTCTGCACCTTGTTGCGTAAACTACTATTACCTCGCCTAATGCCTCATGGTAATTTGGTATCAATTACTAATTTATAACTTTTTTTTCCTCCCCTGTTGGGGAAATTAAGCCATTGCGTCCAATAGGCTGAACTTTTGGGGCATAACTTAACTTCCATTTCACGTAAAAATATTTTTTAAATATTGTAATTTCCTTAAAATTATGAGACTGAATAATTTTCCCTTGCATTTATTTCCGTCTAGTCCACGTCTATTTCGCACATGAAATCAATACCCGGTACAACGTACCGTTTACGTGATACTATGGTATGATGGTCAAAAATTATGATTTGACCGTAGGTGTTAAATTGAAAAGTCGGTGAAATTATTCACAATTCAAATCAAATCATGTGTTGAAAGTACGATTGAGCAGAAATATTTAAAATTATGATGGACGTAGCTTTGGTATGTATATCGGCCAAAATATTTCAATTAATATATTGCTAAAGTGCGCTTCAAATGGACCGAGTAGTGCGAGAAGGCATTCCAAACCCTCAAACAACAACTTTGCACGGCACCCGTATTAACGACCCCCGATTACTGGAAACTGTTTTCGATAGCATGTGGCACTTCGGACTTCGCGATTGGTGTAGTGCTCACCAAAGAACATGACGGTCAGGAGAAAGTCTTCGCCTACATGTCACAAAAACTCCAATCAGTGAAGAAAAAATACTCAGTTACTGAAAAGGAGTGTTTAGCGGTCATCCGCGCTATTGAGAAACTTAGGGGAAGGATCCTACTTTATCGTTTACTGTGATCACTCCAGCTTATCGTATCTCAAGTCGATAAAAAAAACCTACGCCCAGGCTCGCACGATGGGTTCTAAGGCTCAACGCATTTACGTTCGACATAAAATACCACAAAGGTTCAATAAATGTTGTTCCGGACTGCCTCAGCAAAATCGGCGAAGTAAACTCCATCGCAAACGAGACAGTAGCAGCAGACTTATGATACACAGAACTTCTAGAATTAGTGAGGACGAATCCAGACAAATATCCGGACTTCAAACTGCAAGGAACAGTAATTTACAAGAATAGTGCAGTGAAGGACGAAAAAGGAGCTCAAACATTCCGCTGGAAGAGAGTTGTCCCAGCAGGCCTCAGAAACGAAATCGTCCGCAATTTCCACGATATATTGACCTCGCAGCACCAAATCGGAGTTCGCCAGTTGGACTAGCGAAGCGAAGTTTTCAGCGAACTATCTGTCATTCCTCATCCGACCCGACATGCATCCCTGATGTTTACGTTTTCAGTCCGACTCCGTGTCGACAACCACGACTTTATCCCACCTGGGCGTCTGTCAGTGCGAGCGCGCCAAATTTTGCGTGAGTGAGCATGTGGTGTTGGTGATTAAGGTGAAACGGTACGCTAGCCGCTGTGAATAAGACAAATTGTTTTGGTAATGTCGATCTGATTTTTTTCGAAAACGCAAACTGAAAAGCATTCATTTTCTAAAAACAGTAAGCGCACAGGTACAAGAAGTTAGCAAGTCCGGAAATTTGTGTGAAATTGGTTTTTGTTTTCACAACGGAAAAATGTTTCTGAGTACCATGGTGAGTTCGTCTCATCTCACCTTAAGTTCGCTAGTAATGCAGTGAATTTTGAGCGATGCTCATTCTTCGGTTTTCTTCCAAATCCACAATACCAACAGCTGCCCATTAGGCCGTCCCTTATTTTGCAAAATTTAGAAATGTTATAAGTTCGTTAGTGGAAAATGATCATTTTAGCTAAAAAATGATCGTGTCAAAATTTGAAGTTCGTATCTCAAGGCTAAGTGGTCCCTCAAGGAGCCTAGAGTTGTAAAAAATCGTATGGGATCAAAAAAACATGAAATTTTTTTCGACAAAACAAGTACGCTATTCCACTAAAACCGGTGATTTTAAGACCCTAAAGGGCCAAAAATGTGCTTAGATTTGCGATATCTCTACTCGTTTCCAAGATATTGGCAAAAAACAACTGAAAAATCAGCATTTTTGTCCATTTTTTTTGATTCCGAAGGAAACTTACCCTATTTTGTTCAATAACTCAAAAACGAATAGAGATATCGCAAATCTAAGCACATTTTTGGCCATTTAGGATCATAAAATCACTGGTTTCAGTAGAATAGCGTATTTTTCTGTCGAAAAAAATTTCATGTTTTTTTGGTCCCATACAATTTTTGACAACTTTAGGACAACTTTACGGACTTCAAATTTTGACACGATCATTTTTTAGCTAAAACGATCATTTTCACTAACGAACTTACAACATTTCCAATTTTTGCAAAATAAGGGACGGCCTAGTGGGCATCTGTATACCTGGAGAGAAGTATGTTATACGACATCGTATGTTACACTGACGGCTCCCTTCTCGTCGAGCAGGTGCTGGTGTCTACTCTTGTGAGCTAAAAATTGGTGCAAATTATATGGTTATGTCAACGCACGAGCTGATTATGTGAATGTGAAACTGTCAAATATTTTGTGTGTGTTCTGTAAATTATTCACTTCAAATAAATAAAGATACAAATGACCGCTCTTGGGAATACAAAAGATCTATCGTACGTAGAAGCAATGTCCATCTTTGACCATGACAAATGATATTTTATGCAGACAATTTTCAAGAACAGTACAAAAAATCCCACTTTCGACGACGGTGATAATAACGATTACGGTTGGTTACTAAGTGTAATCGGATAAGAACAATTTTCCTAGCAATTTCCACATGTGGGTTCAGTCTTCTGCTTCGTGAGGCGTTTACTATGTATGATAAGCACGCGGTAGAATGAAGACCATGCATAAAAGAGGAACGGAAGCCAGGACTAACCAGTATGTCGTTGAACGCAGATAAACCTGCTGAATGTTGATAACTTGTATGTGGTAGGGATAAAACGGATGCACAGAATTATTCATGAGCCGATAAATGGATCAAAAACACCAGCTACGAGAATCGATTTTGAGCAGTTCCGTCCACGATTTGATAATTTTTTCGAAATTGGTTCAGCTTCGTGTAGAGATAGAGAATGCCAGAAAGAAGCATAGGTACTGCGTATTAATTTCCTAGGACATTGTTTAACTATGTTCAATCCGATTTTCCATTATCATAGATGGTTCGTAAATCCATTATCATAGAGAAAAACAATCATTCATCTGAAATGTCTATGCTGCCAGGCCGATGGTGGTTGTTGCACTTGTGCTGTAATTCAAACAAAGCTGGGAACAAAAGGTCGGTCCCACTGTTATATTCATATCTACAACCGAGATGGATCACATACATTTTCTGGACCTAACTCAAATATGCAACAGCGAACAAAAAAAAAACTACCGCATAACTTGTCCCACTGGATAACCACACTAACTGGTTCAAGCCCCTGGTAACCTTTGAACTTGCCCGACAAACAAGTTCAACCGCAATTCCATTGGACAGTTTATGCTTGCGGAACTATGTATCTCAACAATGCCACATTTTCCTCAGCCGGCAGTAGCCGTCCCTTTGCACCGAGTTTCCTGTCGGGTGTCAGCCAACAGGAAATTTTTGCGGTATTTCCTGCAAATTTCAACATAGTTTGTATTCAGATCGCGTCCGAAGATGTCACATTGATATGGGGGACTCCGCCATTATCCACGCTCCGTCACCGCGGGAAGGCGCAAACTTATGGTTGCTCTAACTGTCGCATTCCATTTTTTTTTCTTCTCCCTATTCCGGCATTTTTGTTGTCCTATTTGGCGAGGCTCATTCGGTTCTGCGGTTTCGGTTTCCTCTCGCATAGATTGGAGCTTGAAGCATACTTCACTTAACATGGTGTGCATGGGTCGTTACTGAACGTTTCGAGCAGATGTTGGGGTTTTATTTTGGATTCTTGAAGTTAAAACTAGAAATACTTGATGTTTAAAATTTCCGCTTCCTGCTAGCAGGACAAATTTCAAAGTTTCGAAGAAAATGCACAGGTTTAGTAGAGGCGTAATGCCGCCATGGAGTAGGAAAAAAATAATGATCATAGTAGTAACTGAACCAATGCAGCGTACCGGATAACAGCTATTATTTCCCAGAATCCACCAGTGCCACTACATACAGTAGCAGGAATGGTATCGTTGGTGCGGAAAGCTAATGGAAAAAGCAGTTATTTTCAATGACCGATAGCGTCAGACGAGGATAAATTATAGACCCGTGGCGATGTGACGATACGGATGATGTTTTTCCGCTTCGATTGTAGTGTAATATACTGAAAAGTTTTCCGGATTGATTCGGAAAATCTCTCTCTCTCTCTTCTTGGCGTAACGTCCTCACTGGGACAAAGCCTGCTTCTCAGCTTAGTGTTCTATGAGCACTTCCACAGTTATTAACTGAGAGCTTCCTCTGCCAATGACCATTTTGTATGTGTATATCGTGTGGCAGGCACGAAGATACTCTATGCCCAAGGAAGTCAAGGAAATTTCCTTTACGAAAAGATCTTGGACCGACCGGGAATCGAACCCGTCACCCTCAGCATGGTCATGCTGAATACCCGTGCGTTTACCGCCTCGGCTATATGGACCCTCGGAAAATAATATATCTAAAATATATTTGTTCATAAATAGTAGAATGAATTTTACACGAATGGGTATGTATTCCAATTCAATTTTGTGTTTAACAACTTTTTTCAAAATTTGAACAGTCATAACTTGGTGAGTTCGTGGTCGTGCGGCTAGTGTTACCAAGCAATTAGTCCCATCGTGCGTGGGTTCGATTCTCGCCGCAGATATCAGGAAAAGTTATCGGCGTGCCAATGGGCATTGCATGCTAGTCCGTTGTCTAGTGTCGTGCTTCCTTCAAAGCTCTAGTAAAAGGTTCATTCGATACATACATTACATACATTTATTTGTTCAACATCACGTTTAAGACAACACATAATCAACAATAGTACGCCACAATACTCTGTTTAATGTGGCTGCCGCTCTCCATCCTCGGTCGCGCCCAATGTTCGCCAGGTCACGCTCCACCTGATCCGCCCATCGTGCTCTCTGCGATTCACGCCTTCTTGTTCCAACCGGATCAGTTGCAAACACCAGCTTTGCAAGGTTGTTGTCCGGCATTCTTGCAACTTGCCCTGCCCACCGTATCCTTCCGGCTTTGGCCACCTTCTGGATGCTGGGTTCGCCGTAAAGTGCAGCGAGATCGTGGTCCATCCTTCTCCGCCACACACCGTTCTCCTGCACACCACCGAAGATCGTTCTTAGCACGCGTCGCTCGAAAACTCCGAGTGCGTGTAGGTCCTCCTCGAGCATGGTCCATGCTTCGTGCCCGTAGAGGATCACCGGTCTTATTAGCGTTTTGTACATGGTGCATTTGGTGCGTGTACAGCCCGTAGTAAGCCCGACTTCCGCTGATGCTGCGCCTCCGAATTTCACGGCTCACGTTGTTGTCAGCCCTCAGTAATGATCCGAGGTAGACGAATTCCTCCACCACCTCGAAAATATCCCCGTCTATCGTAACATTACTACCCAGACGGATCCGGTCGTGTTCGGTTCCGCCTACCAGCATGTACTTTGTTTTTGAGGCATTCACCACCAGTCCGACCTTTGCTGCTTCGCGTTTCAGGCGGTGTACAGCTCTGCCACCGTTCCAAATGTTCTTGCAATACTGTCCATGTCGTCCGCAAATCACACAAATTGCCCGGATTGTGTGAAAATCGTTCCCCGGCTGTTGAGCCCGGATCGTCGCATCACACCTTCCAGAGCGATGTTGAAGAGTTGGCATGAGAGTGCGTCAGCTTGTCGTAGTCCCCGGCGAGATTCGAATGAACTAGATAGTTCACCCGAAACCCTTACGCAGTTTTTCACACCGTGCATCGTTGCTTTAATCAGTCTAGTCATCTTTCCAGGAAAGCCGTTTTCGTCCATGATTCTCCATAGCTCTGCGTGGTCGATACTGTCGTATGCCGCTTTGAAGACGATGAACAGGTGGTGCGTTGGGACCTGGTATTCACGGCATTTCTGGAGGATTTGCCGTACGGTGAAGATCTGGTCCGTTGTCGACCGGCCGTTGATGAAGCCGGCTTGATAACTTCCCACGAACTCATTCATTCTAGGTGACAGACCACGGAAGATGATCTGGGATAGCACTTTGTAGGCAGCATTCAAAATAGTGATCACTCTGAAGTTCTCACATTCCAAATGGTCGCCTTTCTTGTGAATGGGGCAGATTACCCCTTCCTTCCACTCCTCCGGTAGCTGTTCGGTTTCCCGGATCCTGACTATCAGCCGATGCAGACAGGTGGCCAACTTTTCTGGGCCCATCTTGATGAGTTCAGCTGCGATACCATCCTGGCCAGCTGCTTTGTTGGTTTTGAGCTGGTGAATGGCATCCTTAACTTCCCTCAACGTGGGAGTTGGTTCATTTCCGTCCTCCGCTGCACTGGCGTCGTCGTTTCATCCGTTGCCGTGGGCTCCAGTGCCTAAGTTCTCCACGCCGTTCAGGTGCTGATCGAAGTGCTGCTTCCACCTTTCGATCACCTCACGTCCGTCCGTCAAGAGGCCTCCGTCTTTATCCCTGCATATTTCGGCTCGCGGCACGAAGCCGTTGCGGGATGCGTTGAGCTTCTGATAGAACTTCCGTGTTTCATGGGAACGGCACAGCAGTTCCATTTCTTCACACTCCGCTTCTTCCAGGCGGCGCTTTTTCTCCCGAAAGAGGCGAGTCTGCTGTTTCCACTTCTGTTTGTAACGTTCCACGTTCTGTCGAGTCCCTTGCTGCAGCATTACCGCCCTCGCTGCATTCTTCTGCTCCAAAACCGTTCTGCACTCTTCGTCGAACCATTCGTTCCGTCGATTCCGTTCTACGTACCCGATAGTGCTATCTGCTGCGTCGTTGATGGCTGCTTTCACTGTACTCCAGAAGTACTCTAGAGGGGCCTCATCGAGCTCGCCCTCGCCTGGCAACGCGGCCTCGAGATTCTGCGCGTATGCGGAGGCGACATCCGGTTGCTTCAGTCGCTCTAGGTTGTACCGTGGCGGTCGCCGGTACCGTACATTGTTGATGACGGAGAGTTTTGGGCGCAGTTTGACCATCACCAGATAGTGGTCGGAGTCGATGTTGGCGCCACGATAGGTCCTGACGTCGATAATGTCGGAGAAGTGCCGTCCGTTTATCAGAACGTGGTCGATTTGAGATTCCGTCTGCTGTGGTGATCTCCAGGTGTAACGATAAGGGAGGCTGTGTTGGAAAAAGGTGCTACGTATGGCCATATTTTTGGAGGCGGCAAAATCAATGAGTCGTAGGCCGTTTTCGTTCGTCTGCTGGTGGGCGCTAAACTTACCAATCGTCGGTCTGAATTCCTCCTCCGGGCCTACCTGAGCGTTGAAATCTCCTATGATAATCTTGACGTCGTGGCTTGGGCAGCGATCGTACTCGCGTTCGAGTTGCGCGTAAAATGCGTCCTTGTCATCATCAGTGCTTCCGGAGTGTGGGCTGTGCACGTTTATTATGCTGAAGTTGAAGAATCGGCCCTCAACCTGCACATTCTTTCGTCGATCGCTCACCAACCGATCACGCGCATATCTGCATATCACCCATCACGATGAAAGCTGTTCCCAGCTCGCGTTTGTGGTCGCAGCTCTGGTAGATGGTAAGATTACTTCTGAATGTTCGCACCACAGATTCCGTCCAACACACCTCCTGCAGCGCTACGATGCCGAACCCGTGGTCCTTCAGTAGATTGGCGAGTATGCGGGTGCTCCCAATGAAGTTGAGAGATCGGCAGTTCCAACTACAGAGCTTCCAATCGCAAGTCCTTTTTGTTCGCTGAGGTCGTTGCCGTTGGTCTCGGTTTGTATTGTTCTGTTGCTGGTTTTCCGTTACAATGGTTTTCTTACGGCTGGCTCGTAGGGCCTGACACCAACCCCCTACTTTCCGGAGGACCATAGTGCACAGTTGAGCTTAGAGTCCTTCCCTGACACTCGGGCGTTGATCAGCAGCCCCTAACATGGGGATCAGACGCTGTTGTGAGCTGCTCCTCCTGGAGAACAGACGCTCATGTTTGCAGAACCCGCCACCCCCACTCTCCCCTGTCAGCCTACGACTAAAGTTCCCACCGCGGTTGATTACCCGATCTTCCCTAAGGTTGCTCGTAGTTTTCGGCCGATACCACGAGGAGGTAGGGATAGGAGTTGCTGGGCAGAGTCTAGTGCCTTTACCGTGCCCGATATCCAAGTATCCGGGTTCGATAAAATCATGAACTCGTAAGAGGTTCAGTGTCAGTCGCTCTCTGCGGAAGAGTGACCGAACGAAACGTTGCAAGCTACGGGTATTGGAAATCAAACTCATCCGCTTATGAAGCTAGTGTGCAGCTAACTATGCCAAGGGCTCCAAAATAAAGAGATTCTCGGCGGAATGAACCACAAGTCTTAATGAGTTCCAATAAACTGTCTTGCCCGACAAATACTGTTATTGCTCAAACAAAACTCAAACTCAGAAAATCTTTTGAATCTTCTCAAAGTAAGAATGTTTTATTTCAACTTATTTTTTCCAGAGATTTTTTGAAAATATTACTCGTTCACCTAAACGCCGGCGATTTAAAATAGCGATAGAGCCCACATTGGCGTGGAAGATAGTGCCTGTTCCTTTTGATTTTCGTGATGTTCCTATGCTTTCTTTAAATATGCTTCGCTATGTAATAATTAAGATTTTTTTGGAATTAATTCAAAATTTCTCAGATGTTACAGTTGATGTTCCTTATCTCAAGTCCAATCTCCCTGTTTTTTTTTTTCATTGAAGAGACTGAAATTTTACCGCCCACTTTCCACTGAATCATTCCACTTCAGTATCTTCATTCTGTACCGACATCAGATTTAAATATGGACATAACTCACTAGCTTAAATGAATTTTAGCCCCCCAGAAGAATGCCAAAGGCAAACATTTTTTTTGCATGACTCAGAAAAGGTATTTGCATTTAGAAAAACTTGTTAGGTAAAAATTATGATTTCACCTGAGTCAGTAGAACCGTACTGACACGTGCATGTGCTATCCACAGAAACGATGGGACTGAGTAGATCCATAGGATGATGGTGTATACTGTACTTGAATGATTGCGATAGCTGTCCTTTATGATTATCTTCCAGAATGTTCTATTAGGGACTACCTTCAGCAGCTTAACGTAATTTGGAAGCGGAAGACTTTGATTCCAATTAAGGACTGGCTGTCGAGTCTCAATCGACTACCCACAGGTTTGGTAGAAGTATAAGCGCAATTATATATGTAATAAACAGATAGACCACGCTTACTTTATATGTAGTCAGCGTATATCTATATATTTTGTGTTAATGTGTATTTTAACTGGTAGATTATTCTACGCTTCACTTCAATTTAGGAAACAATTTATGTGTGTATAGTAATTTTCATCTTCGTTACCTATTTTTTTATGCAATTCAGTACCATAATTTCTATTTTATATAACTCGTGTTGGTATAATAATAGTCAATTTTTCCTAGCTTGTTCATTATTCAACTTAAATGAGTTGCATGATGAAAAATAGTTGCATGATGTTCATAATGCAACTCATTTGAGTTGCCTTATGAACATTATGCAACTCAAATGAGTTGTATAATGAAAAAAAAACATTGCATAAAATTTTGTATGGAACTCGTAGCAAAACTCGATTTTATCAGCACTCTTCGTATTTATCCAACTCGGCAAGCCTCGTAGGATAAATGTACGACTGGTACTGAAAAAAATAATCTTTTTGTAACTTGTTACATAAATAACTAGTATCAATAGGTAGGACTATCATAAAGTATAATATCACTGCACAACTTTCAACCGATCTAAACATAATCCTTTCACCATAGAATCAATGGCACTGTCATTTTGGATCACTTGAAACTGCTGTGAAATTTCCACGACGATGCTTCACAACTAATTAACGACCGCTCACATGCAATCGGCTTCACAGTCCGTTGCATCCAACTCTTTACGTTACAATCCGATGCACCAAATTCTAATTTTCTTCCTCATTAGTAACAGATACACTAAACCGACTCAATGTCCAGCCATATCATTTGCCTAATATTGATCGCCCCCATACTCTGTTTTGTTCAACCAGATGAAGCAGCTTATCCCCATTGACCATGCTCTTGTACTCTACATCAGGACATACCCTATCCATCCGTCTACATTCATGAGACACATCCTTTCAACAACGTCGAACTCAATTAGCTCTTCTCGGTGGACGAGTGTGCTTCCCACCGCAGGCAGGCATCATCTGGAGTCTGGATGGTCTGGTCATACATTACAAATGACTATTCAACACACGGATGTCATATTCATGCTTTGAGCTCATCTCATTATGCAGAAGGGGGTACAATCGCTGCTACCGCTGATGGCGGTTGAGCTACTTCTTTACGCAATCTGGCTTCTGGTTCTGTGGAATGGTTAGGCCGTACTGTGGATGAATAAATCATTTCTAAGTAAGAATGAAAAAACTGTTTTATTTTTTTAATTTTCACAACGAATCTTAACTCTTATAGGTTGTCCCATAAAGTATGAGTACAACTTTGCAGCTCTGCCATTTGGGAATGGATGCATAAACAAACTTTATTTTCCCACATATCCTGCCTTAATATATTAACATCAAATGCCAATTATTAAAATTTGCATTTAACACTTCGTTTGAATGCGGTAGGACATTCCCTAAAAGACCTTTTAAAGCTTCTGCACAAATTGCTATATTTTTCAGTAATATCGCTTAACAAATTATTTTCTACGCATGAAATAAAGCTCGATAAAAACAAAAAAAATCGTGTATTTTTACATGCGTATCTATTACACAATTCTTAGTTTGAATTGAAAACATATACTTTTGAACCTGAAAAATAAATTAAAACACCAGAATCGATATTGTTGAAAACCCGTTTTTCTATTAGTTGACAACAAGCTTCTGAATATATATCACAACATGCAGAAAATTACATTTTAATTTCACTATAAAATGCTTCAGCTTTATAAAATGTAGATTGAATTATTTTTATTCTCGTTAAAACATGTTTTAAAACTAGAATGACTATGGGCATTTCTTATCAAATTTTTCAGTTTTCCCAAAATTCTGAAATACCCGTACGCACAGGCATAATATATTTTTATAAAAAAAATTAATCAACCATCTGAGCAAACATGTTTTCGAATATGCCACGTGAAAAAAAATCGAAAAAAATGTTTCGAATTTGGATATTTATCAAAACCGTAAAAAGTAGTTTGTGCAGAAATTTTGAAAGATGTTTTTTTTGATGACTAGTTCTTTTTGAAAGCTACATCCTATTTTCTCAACATTTGTATAGCGGTTTTTTGCGATTCCAACAGTTTATTTCAAAATACATGAACTTTCAACCGAACATCATCAAGAAAATGTGCACAAACGATGTACAGAGTTTGAAAGGTCACTTAGGAAATGAACAAAATTAGTGGGTGTAAGTGAGAAAATCGTGCAAGCAGCAATCAGCAACCACAGTGGGGATAACATGTTTAAGCATAGGCAAAAATTGGGGAAAAAATAAAGATCCTGCTAACCCTCGTTTGGATGAACAAATAATGAAGGTGCTTGAGCACAAGAAAAAACCTTCTAACTTACACAAAGCAGGGTGTGACCAAAAAAGTTACCATTTCGAGTTCCAATGTTCATCGTGGCAAAGAACGTTTGAATTTTCGATCCTATAGCAAACAGAAACAGCCAAAACGAAGCCCGAAACAAGAACCATCGATCAGGCCCAGACAACTGAAGACTAGGTGCGTCCATACTTTCTGGGGCAGTCTTTAATACAAAAATATTAAAATTGTTGTTTGTTTAGAAAATGTTTGTATTTTCACTATGCAAAGCTGTGCCCATACTTTCTGGGACACCCTAGATCCGCCCAGCGTTAAATTTATAAGACAGCCTTTTGATTTGAATATCTCCAGAAATACACATTTTTTTTAGAATACTCACACTTAATCATGACTTGCCTGTTCGAAACTTTTTTGACGAATACAGAACAGCAGAACTATTTTGGTAGTTTCGGTAATCGATTTTACTGAGGCTCAGTACACCAACTGTCAAAAAATGCGAGCAAAAGGTAAGATGTCTATTTTTGCTGTGTTCAGCTGTTCTATTTCCATCGAAAATTTACCGTACTCGGTATCCAAATTAAGTGTGTTGTCTGAAGAGAAGTTGTTCATCACTTCCATACCTTGTTCATAGTGGGCAATAAAATGTGTGACTGGTTCACTAGATGGTGCAAACGTTGCTGTAAAGATTTCATATTAGAGGGATTCACTTAACAGCGTAAACTGATAAAACTGATTAAACGTCACGATCACCAAGGCAATCTTTGATTATTTCATTCACAAAATCATGAACCATTTTAAATAAGCAGAAAATCATGGTTTACGCAGCAATTTAATCTGTTTAGTGAGTACCCCTATTGTCATAATTTGTTAGCTACATTTCCAATCAGTTGATATAAATAAAAATGGAATTACGTTTGTATGACTCGAATAGGCTTGGAAACGGGCTAACGGATCTCAGGGTTTCATTCGTGCAGGCAATACGACGCAAACTGGAGTAACAGGGTCCATTTCATGGCCAAACAATTTTAATACGTTTTTATGGTTTATTATGTATGTTCTTGCGATAAAATTGTGAATTTAGATATTGAGATGCATTTTGAATTATAACTGGCCATATTAATCCACGTAAAGGCCAGAATTGATTTCTTATAACCTCTCTAAGGATAACGTTTATTTTCACCCTCAAAAATTGCTTGAAATGTCGAACATTTTTATTCGAAAATAGAGAACTGAAAAATAATTATATTTCCAAAAAAATATATTGTTTGGAAACAAGGGTAACCTCGTTACATAGAAATTCTCCTAGAAGTGTGACAGAAATTCAACTTTTTTTATAAGTGTAAATAACGTGTTTTTGTCTTCAGCAAAATTGTACGTCATAATTGGGAAGCTTGGTGTAACATTGTTCTATCTGCTCAAGTTTTGGAAGTATGGGTCATTATTTTTGAACGGCCCCTTGAACTCAGTTTAAATGTTGCATAGAAAAATATTTTTGGGAATTACATTTCCATTTTGGGGTAACTTTTATAGTGCCCTGAAAAACACATCAAAACTCAAAAATTAATCATGGATTGAAATTTTAGGAGTATGAACATGATGATAGAAGCCGTGTGGAATATATCAATTTGGATTTTTATATTAAAACATGGACTTTTAACATAATTCTATACATAAAAGTAGATACTGAATGAAAAACTCATTGAGTTTAGCTATAAAAAACAATATCTATTTGGAAATATATCCTTAAGGGTGCATCAACATGTGTTACATGCTGCCAATAGTGACCTCTTTATTTAAGTTGTTTTTGATTTTTTTTTATAAACAAATTTTGAACACAACAGTTTGAGCTACTTAAATTACTAGTATATTTCATACATTCAGGCGTTTATCGGTGTATGGAGCTTTCTGCCCAAATTTACTAAATTGATTCCATTTGACACATTTTGTCTTTAATTGAAAAAGAAGTCGAAACGAAGTTGTTTTTTTTTCAAAATCAAACCTAAATTGTAACTAAAAACTAGTCAAAAAGGTGAAAATTTCAAAATGATTTTTTTTTCGTCTGGTACTTTCTGGTACCCGTTCTCTTGCGATTCACAAAAGGATATGCATCATATTTTATTGTAATTTTGTCCAGATTGCGGAATGCTGCAGAATCTGAAAACTTTTTGAATGCCGAAAATGATTAAAAATTGTAAAAAACATGATTTTGGAAACTCTTCTGTAAAAGAGCAAAATAAATGAAACCAGGTGTAGTTCTTTGTTTAAATGATACACCCCTATCAGGAGAACTGTGTTACATACTCAGTTATTTTTTCAAACTCTCAATATTTCGATAATTGAAGTACTTCCGATGAGTTGTGATGCAAATGAAAAAAAAAAACCCAGATTAATCCACCTAGTGGTTATAGTGCCTTTCTCGTCGAATATGTACTCATGAACTTTTCGTCGACGTTAGCCAAAATGTTCCTGAATCCTGAAAACACTTCATATAGAAAAACAACAATTTTAACAAAGCCATCATCGATTTTCGAAACTTATTAATGATACATATTCCGATGTTATGTTCAACAGCAAAACAGAGCTAAAAAATATCAGACCTCTCAGTTGACTGCTTGACCACCTCAACCCTAGTCGTGTATTGGGGTCATTATGACCCCATTCTATTTACTACGGCAGCTAATACATGAAGAAGGTTTACTGTATTCACAATCACAGATCACTTTGTGATCTTCGCCAATGTTTATTTCAGCACACTTTAAGGCTATATTTTATTATCATTGGTAACATGATTCATTTAAAATTTGACCTTCCCACAAGAAAAATGCATTCAAATTCTTGAATTTCATTTCCATTCAAATTTAAATCGCAATAAGAAAAGTGAGGGCTCATCCAGCCGCACCCAAATGGTTGTAGTATTTTCAAAAGCATAAGGAGATTGAAGATTGAAAAACTGTATAAGGTGTGCGATTAAATTATATTTTTTCCATAAAACGTTGATCCATCCTACTATTTACACCGCAGGAATCTGAAATGGTGTGATTTGAAGAGATCGCTTTGGTCACGATTTTGTTCTCTTGCATATATAATCTTATAATCTTACCCAACGTTTACATGCTATCAAAAAAGCCATAATTTGATTTATCGCTTTGACATTTATTTTGTTCACCTTTATAATTCCGCTATTTGATGTGCAGCTTGCATCGGTTTTGTTAAATTTTGCGTTTGACCACTTCCGGCGGGACACCTGCAACCGATTCCGGTGGTCTCGAATATTGTCTGGGACTAGGTTTTTGTCAACTGAAAATCTGAAATTGAATGTGATCTGAGGCTATTTTCTTGCTAACCGTTCGGCAAATTTTTGAAAAAGCCACGATTTTATGTATCGCATGCATGATTTTGGTTCACTTCCATTAAATCACTTCCGATGGAACACCCGCAACCGATTCCGAAATATTATTACAAGCAGGCTTGACAGAAACTCCCTCGCGAGAAAATGAGGAAGCGATTTTGGCGATTTTCTGAGGAGTGAAAATAAAACTCAGAAATCATAACGCAAATCCTCAACAGCATCGAGCGCGAGCTTGCCGCGCAGTGAGGAGTTCGCCCAACACTCATAATTTCTTGTTGTGTTTCTCACGTCCACTCACACTCAAAAAGCTCTCGCGAGTTCCACTCCCATACAAAGGAAGACTCTCGAGGCGAAAATCGCACTCAAAAACCCGAAATAATCATCGACTCTTTTTTCGTTCCCCTCTTCCTCGCTCAGTTTTTATTGCCTCTCTGTTTGGGGTTTGTTCGTTCCCTCGCGACGAGGCAAAAGCAAAACCCCGCTCTAGAGCATGTGGCAAAACTCTTTTGATTTCGAGGAGGATTATCAAGCCTGATTACAAGTTCTAGATGTGACCTGAGACTATTTTCTTGTTGACCGTTCATTAGATTATCAAAAACGCCGCTATGGTTTAGTTACCTCTATATTTTACCACTTCCGACGCGTTACTCGTCTTGTCACCAGTTCTGGAACACTACCGGTTCTCCCAAATATGGTCTGAGATTATTCGTTGGTTAACCGTTTATCTTGTTACTGAAAAAGTCATTGAAATGTCGCATGTATTGGTTGTCTTTTACATTTGACCATTTCTGGCGGGACACCCGTAATCGGTTCCGTAACACACTGATATGGCTTGCGTCTATTTTCTTGCAACTGTTCAACATGTTACCTAAATAGCCGTGATTTGAGCTATCGCATGCATAGGTTTGGTGTCACTTCCGGCCCGGAATCGGTTGCGGAACACTACCGATAGTCTCTTAAATAGTCTTAGACTATATGCTTGCTAAAGTTTATTAGGTTATCAAAAAAGCCATGGGTTTGGTTCAATTTTATATTTAGCCGCTTTCGGAGGGAAACCCGGAACTAGTTTTGGCACTACTGACAGTCCATAATGTGGTTTAGCCCACTTCCGCAATAACCGGTCATAAAGTTGTCGAAAAAGCCGTTATTTGATGTGCCGTATGCAAAAGTTTTGTCAACTTTTATATACGGCCACTTCCGGCGGAGCACCCGGAACCGGTTCCGAAGCACTACCGGTTCAGATATGGTCTGAGACTGTTTTCTTGCTAACTGCTCATCAGGTTATCGAAAATGCCGCAGTTTGATGTGTCGCATGCATGGATTTGGTTCACTTTTATATTTGGCCACTTCCTGCAGGACACCCGGAACCGGTTCCGGAACACAACCGGTTGAGATTTAGTCTGAGACTGTTTTCTTGCTAACTGTTCATCAGGTTATCGAAATTGCCGCAATTTGATGTGTCGCATGCATGAATTTGGGTCACTTTTATATTTGGTCACTTCCGGCGGGACACCCGGAACCGGTTCCGGAACACTACCGGTTGAGATATGGTCTGAGACTGTTTTCTTGCTAACTGTTCATCAGGTTATCGAAAATGCCGCAACTTGATGTGTCGCATGCATGGATTTGATTCGTTTTTTATATTTGGCCACTTCCGGCGGGACATCTGGAACCGGTTCTGGAACACTACCGGTTCAGATATATGATCTGAAACTGTTTTCTTGCTAACTGCTCATCAGGTTATCGAAAATGCCGCAGTTTGATGTGTCGCATGCATGGATTTGGTTCACTTTTATATTTGGCCACTTCCGGCGGGACATCCGGAACCGGTTCCGGAGCACAACCGGTTCAGATATGGTCTGAGACTGTTTTCTTGCTAACTGTTCATCAGGTTATCCAAAATGCCACAGTTTGATGTGTCGCATGTATGCGTTTGTTACATTTTTATGTATAGCCCCTTCCAAGGGTACTGATCCGGAACACGTAAATGGCCATAACTCCGGAACGGCTGGGCCGATCCGAACCATTTTCAATAGGAAACAATGGGACCAGATTCCGCGTCGAATGAACCATCGGTCACTAAAATCGGTTGAGGTTTACTGCCAAAAAGTGATGTGATTTTTTTTGTACACACACATACACACACACAGACATCACCTCAATTCGTCGAGCTGAGTTGATTGGTATTTGTGACTTGACCCTCCGGGCCTTCTATCAAAAAGTCGTTTTTGGAGTGAACATATAGCCTTTCCAGTACACTTAGTGTACGAGAAAGGCAAAAAATAAATACTATATGAAAATGTTCAAAATAATAGCAGTAGGTATTTATTTTAAACTTTTTTGTTTAGCAAATATTTTTATTATGTTTTTCCTTTCATTCTAATTTGTAACCTTTATAGATGCCTTCCGAATAGCGTGCATATTTTTTAATCAAAATGTTACAAATGAAAATTTTGTGTACGACAACATACTCTTGCCGGGGCCCGTGGGGCAATTGGTCACACGTTTGCTTAATAAGCAGATGGTCATGGGTTCGACTCCAGCCCCGGCACTTTCGTCAGTTGCTCTTTCCTCCTGAGAGCAGCTGACACTGACCCTCTTCTGAGCCCATGACTCAAATGGACCCAGATACTTGGACATCGGCGAACGGCAACTCATTTATGGACCTCCAATCGGACTGGAAAAATGAACAACCAAAAGCCACACATCAACATCCTCGTGCTCATCATTCTATCATGATAGGGTAGAAAGTGACAGCAGTGCAAAGGCAACTAGTTCGATATAGTAGAATTAGAATAGAATACATTTAGGCTTTGTACAATGAATTGAAATCGCTCACGTAGTGCCCTATCGGACAAAAAAGCTGTAAATTAGGTCAGGTGATTGAAGAATAAAACATACTCTTAGGGCTCATATAGCCACTGTTGTAAAGAGGTGCATATTCAGCATGACCATAACGTGTTCGATTACTGGTTGGTCAAAGAATTTGTCGTTATGGAAATTTTCTTGATTTCATGTCTGACACACGATACACACATACCAAATGATCATTGGCAGAGGGAGCAGTCAATAACTGGTCGGCGTTAAGTCAGACCGGACCATCTGTTTTTCCAATGATTTTGAGGAAATTTCCTGCAAGCACTTGGAATATCAAATCAAGCGCATTACTTTCTGAAAAACTATAGTTCTTTTATGACCCATCTGCATCAAAGAAACGTTGAGCTATTGAATTCCTTCGCTTATCTTTACCTGCCCAAAGAATCGCGTAATCCACTCTGACTTTACGCCGATCAACTATGGCTGGCTTTTTTCTCAAAAGACAGTCAATTAAACGGTCCATAATTACTTTGAAAATTCCCATAAATAATTCGAAAATAGCCAATAAATAAATAGGGGTGAAAGCAATAATAAACTATAATATTTCCAAAAAACAAATCAAACAGTGCATAAATAATTCAAATAAAAAATAATTATTCAATAAAAAACAAATTCCTACCAAAAAACTCGAACATACTACGATAGGAAAACTAAATAGACGGCAAAAACTATATAAACAATTTAACAGGTAATCGTTTGCTGTCCAAACTCGTTAACGCTCGCCAGACTTTCAAAAGGGATAACATCTCTGTTCGCATTATACCGGGCATATTGTTGGATCTGTGAATCTATCCATTATTCAGTTTCCTCGATCTTCCTAATTTCCAAATTAAATTTCGGTACCGAATTGTTTTATTATTTTTCCACATTTTCTTGACTATTGCATTTAACTCAAGCCTCGGATTATGTTAAATGATATTTCATGAAACGATTTTTTTTATCGAAAATTGTTCGTACAATGAATTTAACTTCACCCCTTCTTGTTCTTCTTCTTCTTTATGGCTTGATGATCGCATTGGAACTAGGCCTGCCTCTTTATAGCTTAGCGTTCTTCACTTATTCACTTATTGATTGCATTGCATGAATTTCTACATTGTGTGGCAAGTACAATGATACACTATGCACGGAAATAGAACCCGCCGTCTCCGGATTTGCGATCTATAGCCTTAACCACTAGGGTAACTGGAGACTCAACTTCACCCCTACTTACGGCAATTTATTTCTTCAAACGCATTTCAAATGATCAAAGCTGAATCCGAATCCCTCATATGTCTCCTCATGAAATGGAAAATATGTAGTCCATAGCCGAGGCGGTAAACGCACGGGTATTCAGCATGACCATGCTGAGGGTGACGGGTTCGATTCCCGGTCGGTCCAGGATCTTTTCGTAAAGGAAATTTCCTTGACTTCCTTGGGCATAGAGTATCTTCGTGCCTGTCACACGATATACGCATGCAAAATGGTCATTGGCAGAGGAAGCTCTCAGTTAATAACTGTGGAAGTGCTCATAGAACACTAAGCTGAGAAGCAGGCTTTGTCCCAATGAGGACGTTACGCCAAGAAGAGAGAGAGAGAGAGTAGTTTCAAAAATCGCATTTAACTCAGCTCCGGCTTTCAATTGTTTAATTTATACTTACCGCCCTGGAGGAATCCAAAGTAGATCAACTGTGTAATCCGAGTACGTTTCCTAAATGGAGGAGCAGGTGCTCCAGAGGGAGTTTCCGAATTTATCCCCACAAGTACACTAAAACAAAGTTATTCTCCACTTCAGAGCTCACAAAACCACACACCACATTCCCTCAAGTGCATGTGTCGTTAATCCGTTGTAATCGTGAAATCAAAACTTCACTTCATCAACCATTCTCACTTAACGGCAATTTAACTTTTCCAACCACCAAAATGCAAATCTCCAACACCCCCCAGGCAGCTCGCGCGCTCGAACACCTGCTGCAATTATAATTTTCCGACCACAAATTTCAACCGCCCGGTTGCACGCCGCTGCTTTCCAACAAATTCAACAAATTCGCGCGGTTTCCACACCGATCCCAAGTGGCAAGTTCTCACTTGAATCCGTCCTCTTGAACAAGCTTAAACAAGCAGATTAAATTTGCTATTTTTTAAATTTTGAAACACCACTTGCTTTGCAGCCACTTCGCATTAGCACCGCCAAAGGATGGATGGATCCGCACAGGACGAGAGTTTGATGTATACTGAACGAGTCCTGGTGCGTTACCACGCTATCTATACTGGCACTGACTGGCTACGACCGACAACGACGGAGTGTGCACCCCTAGGTACTGAATGGCAGGATTCGCGCGCGCTATGCTCTGGACTGGATGTGCCGTGCCGTGATGCTGCCGACTCCGAATGGTGTATTGGAAGCATTGTCACGGTCTCTGAGGATACGGCGGCCGGCCAGCCAGCTCAGCTGTGTGTTACCAATCATCATCATCGACGGGGTGGCTGTCGGTCGTCGTTACCAGTCACTGCACTACTGGTGAGCGAGAGAAAGAGAATACTCCAAAATAAGGATTCGTAACCAGGATGCAGTACCCAAAGTGTGCTGAGGCTGCACTTGCAACAGAGATGAAATGGTGTGTTTGGGATAAGTAGGGATGAATTGTTTGAAATGAGCGGAATTCACAAAAGCTTATCATGTTTAGTCTTTTGTTTCTCACATAGGTAAACTAATTTATTCGACTGCTGAGTTTCGCCACTCGTTTATTGGATTTCTCACAGTGAAGAGAATTTTCAAACAAAAGAGGCACAAAACAAGCAACAAAAAAGGCGCGGCGATTACAGTCAGTTTTTTTTTACGCGGGGGATACGTACCGCATAAAAAACTCAGTTCAAAATTCGAAAAACCGCGTAAAAAAAGTCTCACATTTCGCAGCTACATTTCGCACTAATCAAACTTATTTCGATTACCAGATGTGCAGCAGACGACCCTACCTTGAACTGTCCAGCGGACTTGTGTACAACAGCCGCTGCGCAGGGGTGTAACCTGACTGTCAACTGGGAACAAATTTCGCCTACCCTTTATCATGTTTTAGAACCATTAAAAAGACATAACTACCAAACAAGAAAATTTCAATTTTCATTTGCTTTTTTAATTTGAATAATGTTTTATCATTCTGAAATCTAATCAGTATGTGATTCAAACATAAAGGATTTTATACCTATCCAACATATTAGACTGAATGTATCATTCCGAAAAAAAATCAGTGTTCTGTTTTCACCATTATGAAATATTAGCCTTTAATCTCGTTTGTTTATGTTGTTGTTTTGTTTGGAGTGCGGAAATCAATTGAAAATTGAAAACTGCCTTGGCGATTATTTTGCTCAAATGTGAGGATAATTCAACACTATGACTCAAAAAATTTCGATAATTACCGAAAACACTGATCATAAGCATCAAGAAAGAGAAAATCACTGATGTTTGTGCTACTGTTTTTGTTTTTAAAGCATTAAACAAAAGATGTTTACAATTTAGGTGGGCGTAGAGGGTAGGATATTACACCCCTGCCGCTGCGAAGTCGTGTGCGAAATTTTACTGTGATGATAATGAATTTGGGCCGAGTCTAAATGGGTGCAAATGTCGCGAAACCTCCCAGAAACGGTTGCACACTGGGGCAGGATTGAAAATACACGGAAAAAACCTCTAGCTCGTCGAGATGTCGAGATACTCATTTGGTGTCTTCAGAGAAAATATTTCTATGAACATGGTCGATATTCTGTGCGGTAGTCAATTTTCCTTACGTTATTCGCATAAAAGTCCTATAAGTCATTTTGGCCAAATTACATTTTAGCGATATGGTGTCTTCGGCAAAGTTGTTCGGCTATTTAAGCTGAAAAAGTTTGCTGAAGACGTCGAATTTCCAAAGCCTTCTATTCTTGAGATATTGACCGATTTATAAAATACCTACTTAAAATCGATTTTTTTCATTAAAATACGTTTTTAAACAAACTTAATGTCCGTTTTCGAGTTATAATAATGAAAAATACTAAAATATAACATATATCGAGGAAATTAATTGGAAAAAATAAAATATGCATTGATTTTATATAGAAAGTTCCCGAAAATCACGCAAAATGTATATAGGACGTTCTTGCAGTCGGGCAAGTACGGGCAAGTTTTTTCATCGGCAATCACCTAAAAAATACATTAGCTTTCATGTAAAAAAAAATCACGGACATGATATTTAATGATTTTTTTCTAAATTGGGTTTAAAGTTTATTGTTTTGGGTAAATTAGTACAAAATGTATGCTCATAAAATACTACGTTTTAAGATGCCAAGTGAACCATGAAAAGTATAGATGCAATTCAGTCACAGGTTTAGTTGTTTCTCCAAACAAACTATAAAACACATAAATGTCCCAAACGCCAATGAAAGCATGCATTGGTTTTATCATTCGTCAATGCGTTATACAGTCACACATCATGAATATTTTTTGATTGTATGATTATTATCTTATTTAATAGAGATATTTAAAAAATGCGGAGAGTTAAGCATAAATAAATGTATTCAATGATCTAAAAACTCAAAAGCATGTGAGTAAAAAATGTAGAAAAGCTTTTCAATTATTTTAACCTAGTCGTGCGTACTAAATATTTAAATATTTTGCGTACTAAGCAAAATTAATAACAACTCATCAGAAATATACCAGTAAATAACTATTCTTTGTTATTTGATTCCTCTATTATTTAGCTTCCTTTCAAATTAGTGGCCATCACAGGATGCAAACATATGTCTAGATCTCTACAAAATCTGGATGTGTTGCAAAACAGTCGTTGAATCATCACGCAAATACACCATTGCGTGTGAATAAATCATTAACGAATGATAAAATAAAGGCATGCTTTCATTGGCGGCATTTGGGACATTTTTGTGTTTTAAAATTTGTTTGGAAATTAGAAACAACTAAATCTGTGACTAGATTGTATCCATACTTTTTATGGTTCACTTGGCATTTTAAAACGTAGTATTTTATGTACATAAATTTTGTACTAATTTACCCAAAACAGTAAACTTTGAACTCAATTTAGGAAAAATCATTAAATATCATGTCTGTGTAAATTTTTTACATGAAAGCTAATGTATTTTTTAGATGATTGCCGATGAAAACACTTGCCCGAACTTGCCCGACTGCAAGAACGTCCTATATACATTTTGCGTGATTTCCGGGAATTTTCTATATAAAATCAATGCATTTTTTATTTTTTCCAACTATTTTGCTCGATATATGTTTTATTTTAGTATTTTTCATTATTATAACTCGAAAACGGACATTAAATTTGTTTAAAAACATATTCTATTGAAAAATTTCGATTTTAGGTAGGTATTTTATAAATCGGTTAATATCTCAAGAATAGTAGGTTAATATCTCAAGAATAGTAGGCTTTGGAAATTTGACGTCTTCAGCAAACTTTGTCAGCATAAATAGCCGAACAACTTTGCCGAAGACACCATATCGCTAAAATGTAATTTGGCCAAAATGACTTATAGGACTTTTATGCGAATAACGTAAGGAAAATTGACTACCGCTCAGAATATCGACCATGTTCATAGAAATATTTTCTCTGAAGACACCAAATGAGTATCTCGACATCTCGACGAGCTAGAGGTTTTTCCATGTATTTTCAGTTCTGCCCCAGTGTGGGTTGGTTCGGCGAGGAAAAAGATGAATAAAAACCCAGATTAATCCACCTAGTGGTGATAGTGCCTTTCTCGTCGAATATGTACTCATAAACTTTTCTTCGACGTTAGCCAAAATGTTCCTGAATCCTGAAAACACTTTACACTAGCAACAATTTTAACAAAGCCATCATCGATTTTCGAGGCTTATTGATGATACATATTCCGATGTTATGTTCAACAACAAAACAGAGCAGAAAAAGATCAGACCTCTCAGTTGACTGCTTGACCACCTTAACCCTAGTCGTGTATTGGGGTCATTGTGACCCTATTCCATCCACTACGGCAGCGAGGTGAGCGTCAGCTAATGCTTGAAGAAGGTTAACTTTATTCACAATCACAGATCACTTTGTGATCTTCGCCAATGTTTATTTCAGCACACTTTAGACTATATTTTATTATCATTGGTAACACGATTCATGTAAAATTTGATCTTCGTACGAGGAAAATGCAGAAAATGTAAATTTTTCCAAATTGTGAGCAGTAATTTTAGAAGCATAAGGAGATTTTAGATTGAAAAACTGTATAGGGTTGACGCGATTAAATTATATTTTTATATAAAACGTTGATCCATCCTACTATACATTTACACCGCAGGAATCTGAAATAATGTGGTTTGAAGAGATCGCTTTGGTCACGATTTCATTCTCTCGCATATATGAAGACTTTGATCATTTCTTCATTTATAATCTTACCCAACGTTTACATGCTATCAAAAAAGCCACAATTTGATTTATCGCTTTGACATTTATTTTGTTAACCTTTATTATTCCGCTATTTGATGTGCAGCTTGCATGGGTTTGGTTAAATTTTACGTTTGGCTACTTCCGGCGGGACACCTGGAACTGATTCCGGTTGTCTCAAATATGGTCTTAGACTATGTTTTTGTCAACTGTTCATCACGGTCTGCTTTACGGTCTTCGACATAGTTTTTTCTTCACACTTTAGGCTATATTTTATTATCATAGGTTACAAAATTCATGTTAAATTTGACAAAAAAATGCAAGCAAGTGAAATTGCCCATACTAAATCCCATAAAAAAATTCCCAGTAGTTTTAGACGGAAAAGAGGATTGAAAAAACATTCTCCGGGGTTGATGCGATAATTTTCTCATATAACGTTGACCTATCCTACTGTATATTTTCACACCTCAGTGATTTGATGAGATTGCTTAAGTACAGACAAACAGACATATCATTTGTAACATATTGCTATTATATTCATCGTTACGAAAAAATATTCGCCAAATGCTAATCAGGTTGCGTTTCACTGCGGCTTGATATTGGTAGTGAGTAGACGTCAAACGAGCAACAACGATTAATATTTGTTTCAACCGTTGAAAACAAGGACGATGGAGAGTGAGTAGAGTAAGATGTCTGTATGTATGTGGCCTTAGTTCAGTCAAGATTTTGTTTTCTTACACATATTTATCGCTTGCATTGACTTTTTTTCATTTTTGAAGTTCCGGCGAAGCACCCTAGGAAGCACCCAATGCTGGTTTTGCATCACTATCGGTAGCCTCTAATGTGCTCTGAGCCAATTTTCTTGCTAATCGTTCCTCATGGTTTAAAAAAAGACCGCGGTTCGATGTGTCGCATGCATAGCTTTGTTTTTTTTTGGCATTTGGCCACTTCCGGCTGGACACCCTAGATCGGTCCTGGAACACTATCGATAGCCTTTATAAAGTGGTCTGAGCCTATTTTCTGACTAATCGTTCATCACGTTATTTAAAAAGCCGGTGTTTAATGTGCCGCAGGCATGGGTTTTGATATCTACTACATTTGACCACTTCCAGCGGGACACCCAGAACCGGTTCCGGAACTCTATCGGTTGATCCAAATATGATCTGAAACTATTCTCTTTTATTAACCGTTTATCAGGTTACCTGAAGAGCTTGCGATTTGATGCGTTGCATGTAAGGGGTTGGTTAACTTTTATACATGGCTACTTCCGGCGTGACATCTGGAACCGGTTCAGTAACACTACCGGTTCCGATATGGTCTGAGAATGTTTCCCTGCCCACTGTTCATCAGGCTACCGAAAAAGCCGCTGTTTGTTGTATCGCATGTATGAGTTTGGTTCACTTTCACATTTAGCCATTTCCGGCGGAACATCCAGAACCGGTTCCGGCACACTACCGGTTCAGATATGGTCCGAGAATAATTTCCTGCCTACTGTTCATCAGGCTATCGAAAAAGCCGCTGTTTGATGTGTCGCATGCATGGGTTTGGTTCACTTTCATATTTAGCCATTTCCGGCGGAACACCCAGAACCGGTTCCGGAACACTACCGGCTCAGATATGGTTTGAGAATGTTTTCCTGCCTACTGTTTATCAGGTTATCGAAAAATCCGCTGTTTGATGTGTCGCATGAAGGGTTTGGTTCACTTTCATAATACGCCACTTCCGGCGGGTCACCCGGAACCGGTTCCGGAACACTACCGGTTCAGATATGGCCCGAGACTATTTTCCTGTTTACCGTTCATCATGTTTTCGAAAGTGCCGTGGTTTGATGTGTCGCATGAATGGGTTTGTAGCGTTTTCATATCTGGCCCCTTCCTGGGGTACCGATCCGGAACACCTAAATGGCCATAACTCCGGAACGGCTGGACCGATCCGAACCATTTTCAATAGGAAACAATGGGATCAGATTCCGCGTCGAATGAGCCGTTGGTCATTAAAATCGGTTGAGGTTTACTGCCAAAATGTGATGTGAGTTTTTTTTGTACACACACATACACACACACATACATACACACACACATACATACACACACACAGACATCACCTCAATTCGTCGAGCTGAGTTGATTGGTATATGTGACTCGACCCTCCGGGCCCTCTATCAAAAAGTCATTTTTGGAGTGAACATATAGAATTTCCAGTACACTTAGTGTACGAGAAAGGCAAAAAGAGCATTGACAAAAATGGAAGAAAGTGCCTGGTATTCGGTAGCATAGATAGTGGAACATGCAAGCGTGAGCAACCGATAAAGAAGGCTTTTCAAAAAATCTTCCAAAAACTGCTTCAAAAATGGCTCCAGATATTCCTTTAGAAACTTCTCCAAGAATACCTCTACAAATCACTGCAGGGATTCCTTGACTGATTATTTTAGAAACTCTTTCAATAATTCATTTAGAAATTTTCTTCAGGGATTGCTTTAGAAACTCCTCCAGAAATTTCACAAAGAATGCTTATGGATAATTTTGCATGGATTTCTTCAGAAATTCCTCGTTGAACTTCTTCAAAAATTCATTCCTTCTTCCAAATTTTCGTCCAGTGATTCCATCAAAACATATTCTAGGTATTATTTAAAAAAAAAATTCAAGGATTTCTTTGAAAAGTTTTCCAGACATTTCTTCACAAATTACATACATACATTTATTTGTTCAACATCATTAAGACAAGACATAATCAACAATAGTACGCCACAATACTCGGTTTGTGGCTGCCGCTCTCCATCCTCGGTCGCGCCCAATGCTCGCCAAGTCACGCTCCACCTGGTCCGCGCATCGTGCTCTCTGCGCTCCACGCCTTCTTGTGCCAACCGGATCCGTTGCAAACACCAGCTTTGCAGGGTTGTTGTCCGGCATTCTTGCAACATGCCCTGCCCACCGTATCCTTCCGGCTTTGGCCACCTTCTGGATGCTGGGTTCGCCGTAAAGTGCAGCGAGCTCGTGGTTCATCCTTCTCCGCCACACACCGTGCTCCTGCACACCGCCGAAGATCGTCCTTAGCACGCGTCGCTCGAAAACTCCGAGTGCTTGCAGGTCCTCCTCGAGCATGGTCCATGTCTCGTGCCCGTAGAAGATCACTGGTCTTATTAGCGTTTTGTACATGGTGCATTTGGTGCGTGGGTGAATCTTTTTCGACCGCAGTTTCTTCTGGAGCCCGTAGTAGGTCCGACTTCCGCTGATGATGCGCCTCCGAATTTCACGGCTCACGTTGTTGTCAGCCGTCAGTAAGGATCCGAGGTAGACGAATTCCTCCACCACCTCGAAAGTATCCCCGTCTATCGTAACATTACTACCCAGACGGATCCGGTCGTTTTCGGTTCCGCCTACCAGCATGTACTTTGTTTTTGAGGCATTCTTAACAAATTATTTCGATTTATTTTCTTATAGGAAATACTTCCCGGATTTGAAAAAAAAATCTTCTGAGGATTCAATCGGAAATTTTCTTTAGGGATTGCTTCCGTAATTCCTCATTTATTTTTTGTTGAAAAGTTTGCGTGTAAGTTTGTTCAGAGATTCCTTTAAAATACTCTTGAAGCCTGATTGAAACAATTTTCCAAGGATTCAAAATAATTTAAATATTTTATCATAGGGGATTTTCAGATAGTCTTCGAAAAAATCCTTCAGGTATTCCTTAAGGAACTCTCTCTCTCGGAAACTTCTCCAACCACCAAATATTCCCTTTCAAAATAAGGTCACGGATTCTCTCATTTTATAATACCCCTCAAGGGTTTTTTCAAATAGTTCCTTCAAAAATACCATACAAATCCTAGAAATTTCACAAAATAATTTTCAAATCTTCTTGTATGAATAGTAATTCCATAATTCATTAAGACTTTTTAAGGCATCATCAGCATCGGCAGCCATGTTGAATATGTGGCTCGATATTTCAAAGTGATAATTCTCTGCCACCAAAGGGAATATTCGTATGAAAAAGTATCATGATATAGGATGCATCCTATATGCTCACTCGCAGTGATTGCAATGATACTTTTTCTGCTGCATTGCTGCAGAACTAATAGTTTTTTATCACTTCAAAAACGCGAGACAAACAATCATTGAAAAACAAAAAGTCAATGATTCGTATGAAAACTTAATGATGTAGCAAGACACCATAATGCATTTGTTCAGAAACTCCTGCAGGGATTCCTTTAGAAAATATACAGAAAATCGAATGATTTATTAAGAAAACTTCCCACGACTTCCCCCATCGATTTTTGTTGAAAACCTTATAGAGACTTCTTTAGAAACTCTTCCAGAGAGGCTTTCAGAGTGTTTTCCGGGGATTAGTTCCGAAATTCCAACAATTATTCCATGTTTCTCATGAATTCCTTAGGGAATTCATCCAAATTTTCCCAAATGTTGTTGTAAGTCCTTTGTCAATTCCTTAGAAAATCTGTTGAGCAGTTCCTTTTGGGGCTTTCTTGTCAATTCCTTTATGAATTGCTTTTGAAGTTCTTTTGCACATTGTTATTTTATTTTTTTCAGTGCTTTCTTAATTCTTCCAGTTCTCTTTTAGCAGCATTGCAAAGGAAATTCCTTTGAAATTCCCAGTGTAACTTCTTCGAAAATTACGAGGATCCAAATGCAGTCGAAATGATTTTTAGTTTAGGTAATTCCTGAAGAAATTAATTCAATGATGGCTTTGGGTTTTTCTCTGAATGTTTTAGCCATTTCTTCGGTAATTTGCCTGGCATTTCTTTCAATAACCTTTTCGCCATTCAATTGATAGTTCCTGCGGCAATTAATTTGTGTATTCTTTCTGGAATTCCTTAGAGCGCTCTTTAGACCTCCTCTCTCCTCTTCTTGGCGTAACGTCCTCACTGGGACAAAGCCTGCTTCTCAGCTTAGTGTTCTATGAGCACTTCCACAGTTATTAACTGAGAGCTTCCTCTGCCAATGACCATTTTGCATGTGTATATCGTGTGGCAGGCACGAAGATACTCTATGCCCAAGGAAGTCAAGGAAATTTCCTTCACGAAAAGATCCTGGACCGACCGGGAATCGAACCCGTCACCCTCAGCATGGTCATGCTGAATACCCGTGCGTTTACCGCCTCGGCTATATGGGCGCTCTTTAGACACTTTATTTGAAAACTTTTGAGTATTCTTATAACTATGGGCACAAATTTCTCAAATGGAGGAAAACATGCCTCTGTAGCCGATCTACAGATATCTGATGGGATTTCTGAGTCAATTCATTCGGAGTGTCATTTGGAAACTTTTTTAAAAAATCTTTGAGAGTTGATTAGTGATTTTTTGAAATTCATTCTGTATTTTCAATGTAATTTCTGCAGCCATTTCATATTCCTTCGGCAATTCTTTTTGGCATTTGTTCGATCCGATTGTTTGGAAAATCCAACGGAGATTACTGCGAAGGTTCAATTCGACCCTTCAATAGCTATGTGCCATTTGTTCGGTAATTTCTTTGGAAAAATAATTTTCCAATTCTATTGTAAATTCTGTTGACAATTTCTTTGGAAATATTTTCGGTAATTGCTTCGGAAACTCCTTCGAAAACTTTGAAATTTTTTTTAGGAAGTGGTTTGGGAATTTTAGTATTTTTTTTAGTTATTTTCTTTAAGGTTTCCTTGATTTTTTTTGAAATTATCGATTACTTTGAGAATTTCTTCACTTTTTCGGTAATTTCTTTGAAAATTTCAATGACAATTCCTTTACGCGTGCACAATAGAGCAGCTCCATACAAAGTGATTGCCAAACATTTTTTGTGGTTTTCCGCGTTTTTATAGTATTCCAGCAAGTTTAGCATAACATTAGTTAGGTTTATATATTTCCATTGCATCTGGAAGCTGTAACTAGTATTCAGCCCTGTAAGGAGCTACGTATTCCTGAACAATATACTTAAACGTTTGTTTTTAATTTTATGGGCAATTCAAATGCAAATCAAAACAAGAATAAGGTTGCCATGCTTAATATTAAAAAGGAGAGGTGTAGATGGATGCACTCCCCTCCCTTCTACCCATGATCTGATTCCCTCCCATTGTTTTTTGAAATATGTTTTACCATGTATTGGTTTGTGAATGAGGTATTTTGGTGAAGAATTATTTGTCTATTATTATTTACAAAATGATGTTTTGAGCATTTCTCAAATTGAACGCATATAATCCAACTACTATATTGCACAGTTGCTAAGGGGCTGTCCATAAAACACGTGATCATTTTTTGGGAGATTTCGAACCAACCCCCGTCCCCCATGTGGGTTTTTGTGCATACAAAAAAATAATAATTTGTATGGACCGTGGTCATTGCCATAACATCTACCCCTCCCCCCCTCCGCCCCACCACGACGACGTGGTTAATGGATGGCCTCTAATTTCATTACAAGCTTATCCATGCTCTTTAGTGTCAAAGCGTCTTTGTGGAAGTTTTTCACTACAATAACTGTTGATAAAAATGATCAAACCCCCTAAAAGTGAGGTGGAGAATTTATTTTTTGATTTTTTTAAGAAACAAGGTTAATGTCTTCACAAGAGTTGTAGAAAACGTTGTTCTGAATAACTATGTCGAAGACGCCAAGTTCGTAGCGATACATTCGAAAAATCAAATTGCGAAATTTCCGATAACCTGATGAACGGTTAGAAAGAAAATAGTGAACCGGTACTATTCCGGAATCGGTTGAAGCCTAATATAAAAGTGAAATAGAATAGCCTGGCTGAAGCTTTCAAAAAATTGTTTAATTTTGAGCAACTCCGATACCGCACATGGTTAACATTCAAACATCTATTAACCTCCGAGCAGTCGCGTCTTTGACTACCTGCAGCGACGCCACGCTCACGCTGTGTACCACAAGCGTGCATTTTTCATGGTGCGTGTACTCAGTATGTACACGACGCAACCGCTCCCGGGTTAAAATTACTCGTGCGCCGAAGGTGGTTTATGAATCAAGTGAGACTGCCATATTGATTTTTTTCTAAAATACAAGTGAGTGCACAAGCTGATTTAAAAAATTAAATTAAGTTAAATTTCTTCAATAATTCATCTGAATTTTTCTTCATTTTTGATTTTTATTTTAATTTATTTTTTTCTAAGAAAACTGCTCTTTAAATTCCAACTATGTATTTGCATCCCACGATAGATACGTATTTCGACTTCAACCATAGACAAGCAGACGTAACACCTATAACTATTTTCTCGAAAATACATCGCTCAGTGTACTCTACCATCATCTGGTGACGATATTGCACAATACAGCAATACAACGCATACAGAGAGAGCCAGTGTTGAACATCAAATTGCAAGGAAAACTATGTGCGTGCCTCTGCATGTGAGGCTCTCAATCAAATGAATTCAAAACAATCGTTGAAAACGTGGTCGATTGTAATTACGCTAGTGTTACGTATGTTTGTCTGTGCCTCAACTATAAAGCCGTCTTTAATGTCTCGTACTTGACTCATATGATGCAAATATTTAGTTGAAATCGAAAGAAACAGTACTGTGAACCGGTTGAGTAGAAACGGAAAGACGGGCTGTTATGGAAGGTGGACTCGGTTAGGGTGGTGTTTCGAATCCAGTTTGACTTTCTGTTTCACACAATCGTTACTTGTTCTGTGGCTTAGTTGGTTGAAACGCCGGACTAGCGATACGAAGTCGTGGGTTCAAGTCCCACCAAAATAAGTTGTAACTTTTTAACAAATTTATCTCTCAATTTATCAATTAAACGCACACCGCACACCCAAAAAAAATAGTTTTTTCGATAACGAACTCAACATCGGCCGAATAGAACCCCTTTAAGCTCAAAAAGGCGAAATATAATGCTGGTGATACTTACATTGTACCTCTTTTCAGTTCTTATTAAAAAACCGCCCTAGTTGTTTTCTCGTGAATACTGCAAGAGTTGCTCATGGAGTTCCTTTAGGAATTTCTCCCACTGCACTGAAAACTAGGATCACAATCTGGCGGACAAAATTATTTGCTCCGAATCGAAGCACTTCCATTTTTTAATTATCAGGGCATTGATTGCCAAGAGTTTAGTAGTCCGCAACTTATCCGCATTGGTGGCGCCACCATCTAACTTTTTAGTCTTTCGTCCTAAAGACTTTGCATGTTCAGAAAAATTGATCATTTGGACAGATTAATCAAATCCTTTTTTGACGTCAAAATACCACGGCCGACTGTTTTGGAAATATAAATATTTTTTAACTGTATTAACGAGATTTTTAGCCCTAGGCTAGTTTATCTCGGGACCCAGGTTCTACATCCCTTCCGAAGAAAAAAAACTTACATACTGCGAGTACGTTGGGAGTGGGATTTAACCATGCTTTAACCATCACACCAGGTCCGCTCCACGTTTAAAAAATAAAATGGTCAAAAATCAGCTCTTTAGCTTATTTTGGCGTTTTTTCTCGAAATCATGTAAATTTAAAATATTTTCTAATGCAGTTGCGTCAAACAATAACATCCGAGCAGAAGTTGATGGAATAGTAACAATAACATTGTGAATTGAAGAAAAAAAAATCTAAAAAATTTAGTTGTTTTAAGATTTTAATAACTCACAAAGCGCAATACACATCAACCTCAAGATTTCGGCAATTACACAGTTATACTAGGCAAACATATTGTCAATAATTTGGAGAGGTAAATTTTGGTGTTTTAGAGATATTTGATTTTTTATAATAGTATTAGAAAAGGTTGTGCCAGCGTCTAACTTTATAGCGAGAATTGGGTTCTTCAAAAAAGTTGTTTGTTTTCGAAAATGAACCTGGGCGTTTTAGTGGAACATCTTTAGGTGAAAAGAACTTCGAGTTAAGTACTGTTTCTTTCAATTCCGCTAAGATACTAGGTTCATTTTATCCTATCAACATCGCAAGGTTGATAAAAATAAGGTGTTCAATCAAATGTCAAACTTGGAGACCGGGACCATATGCAGTACTAGTAGTGTTACCCAAAATGAGTCCCAAGTCTTTTATTCTAACCACTCTCGGGTGCTTTTTTTTTCAGCCTAGCGTCTGATCAAAACCACGATTCCAACATGTTTTAGTTTTGTGAAATTTTGATGTTTTTAACCACAGTGTCTCAAAACTGAGCATAACACCGCAATTCCAAAAAATCCAATAGAGTGCATAACATCATATTCACTTGCCACAAATCCACCTGTTCTCTAATCTATGTTTACTCTACTTGATGGTAACTTTTTCAAAATTTTCAATCTTTTGGGCCAGTCTACTAAGCATCTTAGAATGGCAGACCATCTATTGCACCCATGAATAACTTGCAACGTTTCATAGAAAGTCGAAGAGCGGTCCATAAGGAAGGGACATATGTTCCATAAATAAATGGAATGTTACCCATAAATAATTGAAAGCGTTCCATACTTGAAAGAAAATGTATCTACCGCTAGAAAAAAAAATTGCATGAAAATCGAAATTTTGCATCAATAAATAATACTAAAATACTCGATAATAAAATGCGAACGCTCCGAAACAAATAAAAATTGTAGCTATATGGAAAAATCAAAACGCACCATAACAAATAATATATTCGTGCCAACCGGCCCGACATTGTGGTTTACGGCATAAGGATGAAGCGGGTACCCGAGCAAAGTCCAACAACAAAATTACAGCAAAGCGAAAACATGATTTGTATTCAGCAACAAATTAATATAACATTTTGATATCAGTTTATCTTCACTTAATTTGATTTAAAATTTTGTTTTCGGTTTGCTGTCATTTTCAATTACTGTAAATATTTAGTGTTAGAATAGTTGTACAATTTTAAGTAAACTATGTGAAATAATTCTAGGGCTATAAAGGGTGGTACGGTCATAATTTAGTCACACCATTTTTTTTCATAACTTTAGAATTCGTACACCAAAACAGCTTATTCTTGGACCAGTAATGGTACATTATATGTAGCTTATACCATAAAATTTTCATCAAAATCCATTAAGTATTGGTTGATATATAGATAAAACCCACGACCTGCCTTTTTAAAATTTTGTACAAAGCGCTCCATAGTAAATTTTCGGCAATTTAAGGACAGTAAAGCACAATTTTGATTATAGAAATACCAATACTGCTCCGATTCTTATGAAAATTTTACAGTATAATAATATTATAAAAATCTGTTCTTAGTTAAATTTTGAGCCATTTTGTATAAATACTCTTAAAGTTGTAGCAGTTTGAATATTAAAAAAACTGACCAGGGGCCACTTAAAATAATATAACTTTGTAACGGCTAGATAAAATTGAATGAAATTTTTACACAACATTTTGACATGCATACTTTACGAACAGAAAAATTTTCATTGAAATCGGTTAACTTTTTCTGGTTATATAAATAAAACAGTAAAAAGGTGTTCTTATTTTTAAATCCTCTTTGTACAAAATTTTAAAATTGCAGATCTCAGGATTCAACAATATCTCCGCAAATACTAAACCGATTTTGATGAAAATTGTATGGTATAAACTGCATACAATGTACCATTACTGGTCCAAAAATCAGCTATTTTGGTATACGCAGTCTAAAGTTATAAAAAATTGTACGACCAAAATTTGACCGTAGAACTGTTTATCATTAGTGCAATTATATTATTGCATTTATGTTTTAATGTAAACCGAGAAACACTTCATATAACAATTTTTAATTTTTCTTACACTGATAACAAAAACTATAATCAATTTGCCATCATCGATAGCATGAGTTGTTTTCAATTTGCTGTCACAGGAGTATTTTTCTGCTCTCATTTTTGATGTTTCAACCGTTAAAACGACCAATACGACAACAACCTGAGTTATCAAAATTTGCAATATCAGAACATCAAAATTAGTTTTCAATTTGCTATCAGACTTTGCTCGGGTAACCCCCCTCATCGACATCGCTGTACCGTTAGACCATAATGTCCAATCAACGTTCTCCGGCAAGATAACAAAGTACCACGACCTAGCGGAGTAGTTGAAGCAGATGTGGCACTTGGAGGACGTCCGTATAGTTCCGGTTGTCCTTTCGGCAACCGGAGTTGTCCCTAAATCTCTCCTAAGGTTCCTAGACGAGCTGGAATTGAAGAAGGACCTGAACAGCATCCTGAAAGCGGTGATTCTTGGAACCTGTAGTACAGTTAGGCGATTCCTGAATCATCACAACTGACATCCGAAGCAGACTAATTAGGATAAGCATAAGCAAACCGGCTAATGAGATGCACAGAGCCTAAAACACTGGCATTCCGATTGCCCGGGGTAGATGAAAGTTCCCAGCATTTTTTTGCTGAGAAGTGCCAACATAATAATAATAATAGCCATAATTTTATTTTACATTGCACTATGGGGAAAGTGGTGGCCAAAAATCGAAAAATTTTACTTGCTTTGAATGACGTGTATTATATACCATTTGATAGCCAGATAGTTCAAACCTAGATTCCCAAAATGCTAGCCCTCTGTGATGGAAACTCATTGCGCCACAGATATCAGACTTAGAAAAATAATGAAAATTGTAGAAAAAAAAATGCATTTCAAACAAATGCAATTTTCTCAGTGAAAAAACGGTTTAATTTTGGAATTTAATCCACCGTTGGAAATGTTATTGTCTGAACTTTAAAATGGGAGTGTTGTTGGGGTTTCACGGTTTATTGAAACTAGTAAAAAATGGGTAATTATTGACAAAAACAACATTTTTTGCATAAGTTGGTCTATATCTACCAAGCAGGGTCGAGCAGTCTCAAGAGACCGTTTCCACAGTTTAGTTTGGAGTCCATACTATCTGCAGAACGCGAATCCAGCTGTGGATAGCTGCGGATGAGCGTCATTTTGACACAAGCCCGAAAAATGGATTTTTTCTGTTATTTTTTTTTGTTAATTATAAAAAAAAATCGAGCAAATCAAACAGTGCTTCAAAGGTGGAACTGTTAATTGTCAAATTAAATCTTAAAAATGTTACATTCTTAATTATTTTTATGTTAAAAATGGGTAAAAACTGACCAAAAATTGTCGTTCCATACACAAGTTGTATCAACCTATCTGGACTGAAATGCTTCTTTTGTTCACGAAAATCTTGTTTATATTTTCAATACATATTTACCAACGGGGAAAGAAAAACCACATCTTATATAATTATTTTACTAAAAAATACCTGCTTGTATTTAAAAGACGAGGACAATATTTTCAAATCATAAGTTTGTTTCAACTTAAACGCTAGCTACGTGAATATCGCACAGTAGTTAATCAAAAGAAAATAAACCTGAAAACAATTGTTTGTGGTAATATGGAACTTAGAAGCATGGTGTTACCACAGACAATCAGACGTATTACTTGGAACAAAATGCGATAAAAATCATCGTTACGAACACATAATCGTCCAATGCTAATTACGTTAAAAAGGGAAATGATGGGAACTGAGTAGAGTGAGACGTCTGTTTGTCTGTGGTGTTACTTTAGATCTAAAAAAAATCTCAAATAGTCAATGCAACAAAAGCATTTTAATATATAAAGGCAAAATATGATTTCGATCTTGCTAAAGAAGGACGACTACAGTAGTCCGCTAAGTGCAACAATTTTGCAGTTATCGCACCGCTATCCGTCATAATGAAATGTCAACAGCGATGCGATGTTTTTCTCATGGACTTTTGCTGCAATGCGTTGTTTTTCAACTGAACATTATTGGCTGCATTCTGCAGCAACTGACAGTTCAATGACATCTGCCAGTTTTTGCAGTTATTGAATTTTATTCGTTAAGTGAAACGTAATCATGTTGCAGTTATCGGATGTCTACTATACCTCAACAGTTGAAGAACGAAACACAATATTTTTACAATGCATAGAAAAAGGCTCACGCAAAAATAAGCTTTGAAAAATACAATAACGATTGGCGTGACGCTTATTCGGAGCTTGGAAACGATGTTATGTTTGGCGGTAATGTGGACACTATAAAAAAATTGCATATAGACATAACGATTCGAATATGGTGAATTTGATTGGCCATGTTCTCAAAAATCGTGAAAGTGAATCTAAAATGTTTACAATTACCAAAAATTAATATGGAATGATGTCACCTAAACAGAAAAATTAGTAGATATTGCTTGTAAATTTTAATTCTAGAGAAAGTTAATTAATAAAATTTATGATGCAAACTTATCAATGAAAATTTTGTTCTATTTGGCAGTTTATTCATTCCTGCAGTATAAAAACGGAGACAAATCATCAACTTAGTTAATGATGTTGATATGTCTTCAGTAAAATAATAGAAGCATATAAAAAAAATATCCATTCGACGAGCTTGAAAATATGTGACAGTAGGAGGGGGTTACACAAGTTGGAGAAGGGGCTCTTGGTAGACAAATAATTCTTTACCATAATACGATTGATAAAACAATACTCTTATATATCATAAAAATGGAGGGGGGGGGGGGGGGGGGTCAGATTTGCCTAGAGGGGGAGGGGGGAGGGGGTGCTTCCACTCTTGTTCTGCACTCTGGGGGTGCACTCTTATTCTAGTTTTGATTTTAAATGCAAATCAAAAATTAAAAACAAGCGTTTAAGTTTATTGTTCAGGAATAAGTAGTTCCTATCTGGGTTAAATACTAGTTGCACCTTCCAGATGTGATGAAAATACATAAATTTGACTATTGTTATGCTAATCTTACTAGAATACTTACAAAAAATGCGGAAAAACAAAAAAAAAATATTTTTGGCCACCACTTTGTATGGAGCCGCTCCATAGTGCATTGCACTAAGTGCATTGCATAAGTGGCCCAAAGATTAAAGTGTTGGAGAATTTTCATTTTTTCAAGGATCAATTCATATTTTATATGGTTTGATAATACTTATGGTGCATATATCTATTTTCTAAGGTGCAATTAAATTTTTCAATGGTGCAATATTCAATTTACTATGAAGACAATTTTCATTTTTTTAATGGATAATTGGCGGTTTATTATGATGCATTTGTATTTTATTATGGAGTATTGCAGTATTATTTATTTGTGCAAAATGTCACATTATTTGAGAAAACAACCAGTACATTTTCTATAAAGTTTGGAAGGTTTTCAATTATTTATACGTAACATTTCACATATTCATGGAATATATGTTTTTTTATCACAAAGCGCGTTTTAATTTTCTGTGGAGCATTTGCAATTGGCTATGGTCACAATGCTACAGTCCAAACAATGCTATTGGGAACAAATCCAACCAACCATAAACGTAATGTAGGTCATACTAAATTCTTTCTTTTCAGTTAGTCTGCCAATAATCGCCTTCACAACTGATCTTCATGTAATACCCAACGTATCATTATACGTTACCACAATTTCACCATCTACGAAAATACATATCCACTATCTTCCAGAATCATCCTTTTCCGCTTTTCTAATATCTAATAGTTAACGCTTTTCTAATATCAGCTGAATTGGCAGAAACGATGGGGAAAGCAAACATTCTTGAGTGTGCGAAATTGACACACCGGCTTCTCATTGCTGGTTTTAGGGAACGTTGCAGCAGCTCCCGGAAGCGTATGTACAAGCATAGTTGCATGCACATAATTGAGGAGGAAATCCTTTGACAAGTTTCCATCCCATTACTGCACCCTTGCTATTCTCACACCCATCTGCCACGTGATCCACACGTCAAGACGTTTTAATCGATAGCACACACCACATTGTAGGTAGACATCTGAACTTGACAGACCCTCTCTTGATCGGTCGATTTAAGATGGGGGAGGCGAGGGGGTTCAAGGAATCAATTGGATTTGACCCATTCTACCACACCGCACCGGTCAAAGGTTATATAAATACTCTTTTGAAAATGAGTTTATGGATGAGAAACCATTCACCCCAATCGTAACTTTATACGTTTTGCAAAGTGCACAATGGTTCAAACATAAAATTGAAAATGATTATTGGGAATTAAACTTCAAACAAAAACTTCTTAACAGATACAAGTTATCGGACTAAATGGGAAACACAATATTATTAAAGGCTGAGTTATTTCGTTATAATGATTTTTATAAAAAAAAAAGTTCATATTAAACATGTACCGTTGGTTATTAAACAATTACAAATGGGATTGGTTATAAATGGAGCTACTATCGAAGAAGTAGACAGATTTAAGTACCCAGGAGTTTGGATTGACAACAGATTAAAATGGGATGTTCATATCCGAGAAACAGTCGCAAGCTGCTCATCTTTATGCGGAATCCTGCGGAGACTAGCATCCTACGTTCCTCGACACGTTCTCCTGAAAATGTACTATGCTTTCATTCATAGTCGATACCAATACGGTATAGCTGCATGGGGTACATCCACACGTACCTGAAAGAAATGCAAGTGCAACAAAATCGATGTGTGAAAGCTGTCTATAATCTCCCTTTCCTGCAACCTACAATTACGCTATACAATGCAGAGAATAACATTATGCCAGTGTTGGGACTCTTCACGTTCCAGAAAGGAATGACCTTGTTCAAAGTCGTTAACAATTTCAACCTACACCACAACTGGATAATGGATATTCAGCGGCGCACGACATCAACATCAAACAAGATATGCTCATATGCTACAGCGAAGTGGTTTTAGAAGTGAAGTAGGAAGACGAAGATTTATCAATATGGGACCTAACATATTTCCCATTGGCCTAACCGAACCCATTGGCTCGAACCGAAACGGAATTTTACCGCATTGTTTGCTATAAAAAATGGTCCGGATCGGTCAAGACGTTCCGGAGGTATGGCCATTTCATTGATTGATTGATTTGTCTTTATTAGAGAGACTTTCAGCCCTTGGCATGGCGATTTCAGTGATCCGAACCAGCACTGGTAGAACCGTATATAAAACTGAACCAAGCCCCATCATTCGACAAACTACGGCGATTTGTGTAACCTTTAGCATGGTTGACGAATTCTGTGCGGAAATCAGCACTGGAGACCATAAACTCCACGATGTCAGCCCAAAACTCAAGATGGCATCCTAATATTCAAGATGTCGGCTCCTACATCAAGATGGCGGCTGTTTAATAAAGTTTTAGGTTCTAAAACCATGCAATATGGGTAAATTTGGTATGGGAAAGATGTTTACCTTACCTGACCGATCAGGCTAAGGCCGGGGTGGCCTCTGCTGTACATAGTAGCCGCCTCCATTCCACTCGGTCCATGGCTGTTTGTCTCCAGTTCCGCACTCTGCGTAGGGTCCGCAGATCGTCCTCAACTTGGTCGACCCACCTAGCTCGCTGCGCTCCACGTCGTCTTGTACCGGTCGGATGACTCTCGAGAACCATTTTAGTCGGGTTGCTATCCGACATCCTGATGACGTGACCCGCCCACCGTAGCCTCCCGATTTTCGCGGTATGGACGATGGTTGGTTCTCTCAGCAGCTTCGCCTTCTCCACGTCCCGTCTTCCATCTGCACTCCGCCGTAGATGGTACGCAACACCTTCCGTTCGAAAACTCCAAGGGCACGTAAGGTCCATGTTTCGTGCCCATAGAGAACCACCGGTCTAATCAGCGTTTTGTAGATAGTTAGCTTCGTGTTACGGCGAACTTTATTCGATCGTAGAGTTCTGCGGAGTCCAAAGTAAGCACGATTTTCTGCCACAGTGCGATTCTGAATTTCTCTGCCGGTGTCGTTGTCGGAGGTCACCAGTGAACCCAAGTACACGAATTCTTCAACCGCCTCGATTTCATCACCGTCAATATAAATTCGGGATGGCGGGCGCGGTGATTCCTTCCTGGAGCCCTTTGCCATCATGTACTTTATCTTCGACACATTAACGATTAATTCGATTCGCCTGGCTTCACTTTTTAGTCGGATGTACGTTTCCGTCATCGTCTCAAATTTACGAGCAATAATATCAATATCATCAGCGAAGCCAAGCAGCTGAACGGGCTTCGTAAAAATCGTTCCACTCGTGTTTATTCCCGCTCTCCTTATTACACCCTCTAACGCAATGTTGAACAGCAAGCACGAAAATCCATCACCTTGCCGTAACCCTCTGCAGGATGCGAAGGGACTCGAGAGTGTCCCTGATACTCGAACTACGCACATCACTCGATCCATCGTCGCCTTGATCAGTCGTATCAGATTATCCGGGAATCCGTATTCGTGCATAATCTGCCATAGCTGTTCTCGATCAATTGTATCATACGCCGATTTGAAATCGACGAACAAGTGATGTGTGGGCACTAGGCCTGTCCAGCTTTTCAAAAATGTTCTCTGATTCTCAAGTCCACCCCCATATTTTGATTTGCATCCTGAAAGAAGCAACTGGTCAAAATTTCAGCCAAATCCATTGAAATTAAGAGGTGCATCAAATCAATTTTGTGATTTTCGATTATTTTTGAACTTCAAAAAATCATAACTACACTAAAACTTGACAAAACTTAATTCTTATGACAGAAATTGAAAGCTATACTTGTTTGCTACAACTTCTCCGAACAACGTGTGCCTATAAAATTGAAGGAAACATGTGTAATTATCACATTTGTAATCAGAAAAACCTTAAAAAGTTGATTTTTTGATAGATTTCGTTCTGGAACACCCTAATATACGTAAAAAGTTGGATTTTTCAAAACGGCATCATATTCTCCAATGTTTTTTGGTTATTTGCTTCTTTGACACTAATGCTGTAGGAGTTGAGCAAAAAATATTAAAATTCGTGAAAGCCAAATGTGGCCTAAAAACTAGCTTTTCGGGTGCAATCACGCTTTGGCGCGCAAAAAGTGGCATCGCGTCAGCACTGATATGATAGCCAACACCTGTCATCACGCTTGTTTGTTATCGCCCGTAGTAGGGGGTAGCCTAGGCAAACTACAAGGAAGCAAAGCTACTACGTTCAGTACAATTTCGCGCCACAACGTGATTGTCTCCGAAAAGCTAGTTTTTAGGCCACATTTGGCTTTCCCGAATTTTAATATTTTTTGCTCAACTCCTACAGCATTAGTGTCAAAGAAGCAAATAACCCAAAAACATGAGAAACTATGATACCGTTTTAAAATATCAAACTTATTAGGTATATTAGGGTATTCCAGAACGAAATCTATTAAAAAATCAACTTTTTAAGGTTTTTCTGATCACAAATGTGATAATTACACATGTTTCCTTCAATTTTATTGGTACACGTTGTTTGGAGAAGTTGTAGCCAACAAGTATAGCTTTCAATTTCTGCCAATAGAATAAAGTTTTGACATGTTTTAGCGTAGTTATGATTTTTTGAAGTTCAAAAATAGTCGAAAAACACTAAATTGATTTGATGCACCTCTTAATTTCAATGGATTTGGCTGAAATTTTGACCAGTTGCTTCTTTCAGGATGCCAATCAAAATATGGGGGTGGACTTGAGAATCAGAGAACATTTTTGAAAAGCTGGACAGGCCTAGTGGGCACGTTGTATTCCCGGCATTTCTGCAACACCTGGCGGATGGCGAACATCTGGTCCGTTGTAGCGCGTTTACCCATAAATCCAGCCTAATATTGCTCCACGAACTCTCTTGCAATCGGTGATAGACGGCGGCATAAAATTTGAGAGAGTATCTTGTAGGCAGCGCTCAGTAGTGTGATCGCGCGGTAGTTCCCGCAATCAAACTTGTCGCCCTTTTTTAGTTGGGACACACGATACCTTCCATCCATTCCTCCGGTAATAGTTCCTCCTCCCAAATCTTGGTAATGACCCAGTGTAGTGCTCTCGCCAATGCTTTTCGATCGCATTTTAGAAGCTCGCTTGGTAGTTGATCTGCTCCAGCGGCTTTGTTGTTTTTCAACCGGCCAACCTTTTCCTCAATCACTTGAAGGTCAGGGGCCGGAAGTCTTTCGTCCTGTGCACATACTCCTAGATCTGTTACCAGGCCACCTTCGGTACTTGCAACGTCGCCATTGAGGTGTTCATCGGACATGGGAAAGATGTCCGGAGTCCAAAAATTGCAACCAGAATATACAAGATGGTGACCTAAAATCCAATATGGCGGCTCAAGATTCAGGATGGCAGCTTTTTAATGTAGTTTTAGGCCCTAATACCATGCAATATGGATATACTTTGTAAGGGGAAGATGTCCGGAGTCCAAAAATCGCAACCAGGATATTCAGGTGACCTAAAATACAATATGGCGGCTTCAAACTGAATATGACGGCTGTTTAATGAATTTTTAGGCCCTAAAACAATGCAATATAGGTTTATTCGGTACTTTATCGAAGATGATTTTGTACCGACTATTCGAACCGTCAGTTATCCACTCCACGCTGAGAAAGATTACAAGTGGTAGTCGAAATACGCGTATCTGTCAAAGGATAAGCAAAACCCAGATTAATCCACCTAGTGGTGGTAGTGCCGTTCTTGTCGTATATGTACTCATAATCTTTTCATCGACTGAAGTAATAGTGTTCCTGAAAGCAAGATTTGTTTTCTCAAAACCATCATCGATTTGGTAAACTTATTGAAGGCACAAACTCCGAGTTCAACGCATAGGCAGAGCTGAAAAATATCAGACCTCTTAGTTGACTGCATGATCACTTCCACTATCACTGGAGGCAGATCACTTTGCGGTCTTGGACAAAGTTTTTTATGCACAGCGAGTGAAATTCCCCATACTCAATCTCATTCAAATTTCAACTACATTACAGTCGCATCAAAATGTTACGCAGTTTTTTTTTAGACGCAAAAGAGGATTGAAAAATCTTTGTTTGGAGTTGTTGCGATTGAATTTTAATTCGTTGAACCATCCTACTGTACAGTTTAACCTCAGAAATCTGAAAAGGTGTGATTTGATGATTAGTTTTGTCAAGATTTTGTTCTCTTATATTGCACCGGTTTTGTTCACTTTCGTATTTCCGGCGAACCACCCAACGCTGGTCCTACAACACTAGCGGTAGTCACTATTGTGGTCTGATCCTATTTTCTTGCAAACCGTTCATCAGTTTATCAAAAAAGCCTTGGTTTAATGTGTCGCATGGGTTTGGTTCAATTTTACATTTGGTCACTTCCAATGGAACACCCGGAATTGGATCCGGAACACTGCCGGTTGTCTCAAATACGGTCTGAGACTATCTAATTTTCATTTTACTATCGAAAAAGTAGCTGTTTGATATGATATGATATGGATTTGGTCTATTTTTCAATTTGGCCACTTTCTGCAGAACACCCGGAACCGGTTCCGGAACACTGCCGATGAAAATATGATCTGAGACTGTTTTTCTTCTTACCGTTCATCAGGTTATCAGAATAGCCGTGTTTTTTTTAAAAAAAAGACACTACATCGGAATAGTCGTGATTTGATGGGTCGCATGTATAGGTTTAGTTTACTTTTATATTTGGCCACTTCCGGCGGGACACCCGGACCAGTTCCGGAACACAAGCGGTTCAGATATGGTCTGAAACTATATTCCCGCTTTCCGTTTATCAGGATATCGAAAAAGCCGCAGTTTGATGTGTCGCATACATGGGTTTGGTTCACTTTTATATTTGGTCACTTTCGGCGGGACACCCGGAATCGGTTCCGGAATACTATTGGTTCAGATATGGTCTGCGAATATTTTTGTGCTTACTGTTCAGCAGGTTATCCAGAATGCCCTGGTTTGGTGGTTCGCATGCATGGGTTTGTTGCATTTTCATATCTGACCCCTTCCTGGGCTACCTGTCCGGAACACCTAAATGGCCATAACTACGGAATGGCTGGACCGATCCGAACCATTTTCAATAGGAAACAATGGGACCAGGTTCCCCGTCGAATGAACCATCGGTCAATCAAATCGGTTGAGATTTATTGCCAAAAAGTGACGTGAGTTTTTTTGTACACATACATACATACACACACACATACACGCACAGACATCACCTCAACTCGACGAGCTGAGTTTATTGGTATATGTGACTCGACTCTCCGGGCCGTCTATCAAAAAGTCATTTTTGGTGTGACCATATAGCCTTTCCGGTACACTTAGTGTACGAGAAATGCAAAAAAGGCCGGAATTAAAAGGTACAAACCGATTACCTCATTCGAACATGGAAGATGTCTGGAGTCCAAAAATGATGACCAGAGTATCCAAGATGGCGATCAGATATCCAAGATGGCGGCTCAAAATTCGAGATGGCGGCTGTTTAATGGAGTTTTAGGCACTAAAACCATGCAATATTGATTTATTTGGAATGGGAAAGATATCCGGACTCGAAAAATGACGACCAGAGTATTCAAGATCGTGGTCTAAAATCCAAGATGGCGTCTCAAAATTCAAGATGGCGGTTGTTTGATGCAGTTTTAGAAGAAGTCTGGAGTCCAAAAAAGACGGCCAGAATATCCAAGATTGCGGACTTAAATCCAAAGTGGCGGCTCAAATTTCAATATTGCGGCTTTTTCTTAAGAGTTTGAGGCTCAAAGATCAAAAGCCAGATGAACGATAACATGTAGAATTAACCTAGGTTGAAATGCACAGAAATAAAAATTTAAAAAACAAGATTTACGATATGATTTCTGGTGCCATGATTTGAATTTTTATGCGATACTCATCAACATTTAACTTCAATTTTGTTGAATATCGTTGTGTTTTCGATGGCACAAGAATTGTTATACATTTATTTGATTAACTAAAAATAAGTTTTGTTGTAGTTTCATTACTATATTACTATATCTTAGAGACGAATGCCCCTTCAGGGTAAAGTCTCTATAAACAAAACAAAAAAAAATTACTATATTTTTTGACTGACTTTTATATAATTTGTTTTAAAAATCTCCAGTATGCCTAGTGGTTAAGGCTATGGATCGCCAATCCGGAGACGGCGGGTTCGATTCCCGTTCCAGTCGGGAAAATTTTCTCGACTACCTGGCCATAGTTGTATCATTGTACTTGATTCACAATATACACTGTGGCTAATAAGCTGAACTTTTTTTGGCATGAGTATTTCTAACAATAGTTGCCATAATTTTATAATTTATATTTTTAAACTTCCATGTTCATATACGTTCTAACTAAAACGACAGCATTTATGAAAATAAAACTTCACATCTTTTTCATGCGCTTGCTTTATGAACCATAGTGTATAAACTAAACTTTCTATAGTGCCCATCCCAAAGGACGATTATTATGAGTAGGATTTCTGGTCACGGGGCAAGGCTGGTGTCGGACCCAATCCTCACTTAAATTGAAACGATTTGGATCACGAACCCCAAAGTCTCAAGGGGTAGGAGTAAAACGTTACGCAACAGGTTCTCAGTTGGGAATAAGAGTTGCTTGGGTTGGCACTCAATAATTTAAATCAAACGACCGGAGCAAATTGTTTTATGCTCTTGTACATAATTTCTACATTGTATGTAAGCAATCATGTTTCTCATGATGATTTACCAGTAATTGCCGTTGTGAGTGCGTTATCATCCTTGCAATCGCGAAACGTAATCCTTCAAGGATATAATCGCTTAATTAAATAACACCGTAAATCTCATAATGTCGTAATCCCCTTCAGGGAATCGAGGAAGCAGCAACTCTGTTCAATTCATTACCGGCCGTAGCCATTTACTGTCGTCGTCGTCGTCGTGCTTCGGTCGGTTAAGCCACTCTCCAGTCATCATCTTCGTAATCATTTGGCGGTTGCAGCAGTCGCTTGCGATGAAAAGCACGCGATGGAAAGCTTTTACTGTTCTTACGTTCTGGTATGCTTCCACCATCCACAGAAAGATAGCTTCTTTGCGTTATGCAATGTTCAGCATTATTGCCAACAGGGAATAAGGTGGAAAGCTAGACATGGAAATAGATATGCCTCCAGTAAACAAAGTGCCACCACAGACTTGATGTTCACTTGTCTGGAATACGCAATAATTATAAAGCTAAAAGGGAAACAAAAAAGTCAGACGCTCCTTCAGATAAGGAGAAAAAGAGTGAAAACATCTGCTCTGGCGTCTATTATCTTGGGAATCAACAGATTAATAAGGAAACTTAGCATTGACGTCAAGATCCGGCACAACCCGACCGTTTTTCCCACAATTAATCTTGTTTTCAATCCAAAGTTTGAAATATGGATTTCGCGTTTCTTGTTCGAAGGGCAAGTTCCGAAGAGCACTGTCTGTACGCATGTACATTTCAAGAGTATTTAAGAAGAATTAGAGGGCTGCTGATCTCGGTATGATGAAACGACACTGCCTTAACGAATTCGTGGAAATCATTTCTCGTCTTTGATGGCCTAAAAGTAACTGCTTTAAGGCACAAGAAAGAGTAATCCTTGCTGGTCTGTCTGAAATTTCTTGCTGCATGAAAATATTGTATGAACTAACAAATCGTATTCTAGCGGGGTTTTACTAATGATATGCTATTTTTCCATGACATCTACATATTCAACCTAGACAGCACTTTAAAATTACTTAAATGATTTATTTGACGATTAATTGAACTTATGATTGCATTTTAGAACGATACAAATATATTTTTTTTTATGTCCGAGATCTCTCATCATGAACGGGAGGGCGGGGGGTGAAGGTACAAAAATAAATAAGGAACAAAAAAATAAAAAAAAAAAACTTTTGAAACATTTTCAATTATGCCCACTATTGAAAAACATATTTTTCAACTATTGAAACATTGTAGTTCGAAAACAGTTTTGTATTGAAAAAGGAGTCCAAAATTGCAGGTTCGAGTCTTGTCACGGTCGCCATGTAAAGTATCTTGAAGTCTTAAAGGTTTAACACCAGCACTTTTGGAGAAGGCATGGCTTGCGCTACGTTGGTTGAAATGCACTGAAAGTTCATTCAATTCAAAAAGTACATAGCATTACAGGAGCCTCAAAAAATAGTACGTTCCATTCTCATGCAGGCATTAAAGGTGCGCAGACTTTCTTGGTACATAATTGACGACGATTGGCGACTGTTCTACACTATGGAGTTTGCGTTATTTGATAGCATTACTTGTTGTTCGCCACTCTAACCGTGAGAAAGGGTTGACTGTTGAAATTACTTAAGATTTGAAAAATAATGATTTGATACACACTAAGGTACACCGGGGCAAGTTGAAACTGGTGGGACAAAATGAAACACGATGTTTTTAGATAGTTTTCAACACAAGTTTGAGATTTTTCTTTCGCCAAAAGAGTGTTTGAATTAAAAACTATGTGTTATGGTATTTAAGCTGTTTACCATCATTAGATAACTTCTTGTTAACCCGCTGTTTCATCTTGCCCCGGTGTACCTCAATTGAGTGTTGGCACGTGTATGGTTTAAAAAGTAGGGTAAGGTAGAATATCACTGACACAATGGGCTGCCGTGTTTATTTTTTTACACCTTCAATATTTTGAAACTAAGAATGGAACTAAGGAATACACTCTTTAACTGCATTGATTACTAGGTTGGTTCGGACTCGCACGTTTTGGAACACCATGTTCTCGGAACGACAAAGCCAATGCAGCAGAGGACGGAAATGAGCCGATTCCAACGCTGAGGGAAGTTAAGGATGCCATTCCACAAGATCAAAACCAACAATTCTGCTGGAAAGGATGGTATTGCAGCTGAACTCATCAAGATAGGCCCAGGAAGTTGGCCACCTGTCTGCACCGGTGGATCTTCAGGATCTGGGAAACCGAACAGCTACCGGAGGAGTGGAAGGAAGGGGTAATCTGCCCCATTCACAAGCAAGGTCGCCATGTGGAATGTGAGAACTACAGATCGATCTCCATTTGCTATCCCAGACCATCTTCCATCGTCTTTTGCCTAAAACGAATGAGTTCTTGGGAAGTTATCAAGCCAGCTTCATCGACGGGCGGTCTACAACGAAGCAGGTCTTCCCCGTACGGCAAATCCGTAAATACCAGGTCCCAACATATCACCTGTTCATTGACTTCAATGCGGCATACGCTAGTATCGACCGCTCAGAGCTACGGGAAATCATTGACGAAAACGGCTTATCTGGGATGCTGACAAGACTGATCAGAGTAATGATGGGCGGTGTGAAAAACAACGTATGGTTTCCCTCACGTCTACTCTTCAGCATCGGTCTGGAAGATATAATGCGGCGAGCTGGGCTCAACACCCGGGGTACTGTTTCTACAAAATCCGGTCAAGACCCAGTGGCTCATAGCGACGATAGAAATTTGACCTGACCTGACCACAGGTCAAGGAGATGACGAACAATCACGCAGGATCGATATCTTTCACTTCGTCTTACTGCTTCACCATAGGTACTCAAGACTGATATATTGGAAACCCTTTCTGTCATTTGCTGGGGTTGATAAGTTGAAAATGTGCATAGCTTAAAAAGGCATAAAAAGAGGAAGCTTTGTGCATAAATTAATTGTGGGCTTTTGTGTAACACTAAATATTCACTGGAGACGAATCACATAGGGGCCGTCCATATATCACGTGGATAACTTGGAGGGGGGGGGGGGGTCATGAAAATTGTATGCTTGTCCATGAATAGGGGGGTGGGGGTCTGTCAGATGTCCACGTGGATTGTGGACAACATTGATTTAAAAATAAAACATTTATCATCAAGGAAACCAATTATCTCTTATCATTGATACAGTTCTCTTGTACTTTTTTCTTTTAAATTGTTTTATCAAAGAGATCAATGGATTACTTGAAATTACATATCAATTTTAAAAACTACTTCGAAGTTTTAAAATATCTGTAGAAATGTTCAAATCCTTAAAAAAAATTGCAGGTTTACCTCATAACATCTTTAATTTTCTCAAACAAATCTTTGCACTATAATTCCATTTTGAAATTTCACGGGTAATTCTCGTTGAGACCGGCCCACTATTTACACCTTGTACTCAAAGTGAAAAAACAGTGACTTATTTTTTTATGTGTTGCCTCACAAAAGGCTTTCCCGTTATCAGTTAACGCTTTTTTCTCATAAAAAGCATAACATCATCGAGGTATGTAATATATTGTGATATTTATTGATTCTGTGCAGCGAAAAAGTGTTAAATTTCAATATGGCAGCAGCAGCTTCCCAACAAAAAAATGCTTCTGACAATAAATCTAATATTTCTTCGTCATAGCAACATTAAATGTAACAGTTCGTGGCATCACCATATTAAACCCTCAAAAAACCAATCGATGGTTTTACCTACTTCTTACGAGATGGCACTCAGATCGATCATAAACAGCATTCCACTGTGGTCGGCTCTGGTTGGCTAAAAAATAGAATAAAATACAAGCGAAATTCTAATTATTCTTATTTTTTTGTGAGTACTATTTTCCAAAAAGGAATTTTGACAGCAACATAATATGATTCAATTAATATTTAAAAATACCCAGATTAATCCACCTAGTGGTGATAGTGCCTTTCTCGTCGAATATGTACTCATGAACTTTTCGTCGACGTTAGACAAAATGTTCCTGAATCCTGAAAACACTTCATACAGAAAAGCAACAATTTTAACAAAGCCATCATCGATTTTCGAAATTTATTGATGATTTATATTCCGATGTAATGTTCAACAGCAAAACATAGCTGAAAAATATCAGACCTCTCAGTTGACTGCTTGACCACCTTAACCCTAGTCGTGTATTGGGATCATTATGACCCCATTCCATCCACTACGGTAGCGGGGTGAGCGTCAGCTAATGCATGAAGAAGGGGTACTTTATTCCAATCACAGATCACTTTGTGATCTTCGCTAATGTTTATTTCAGCACACTTTAGGCTATATTTTATTATCATTGGTAACATGATTCATGTAAAATTTGACCTTCCTTCAAGAAAAAATTCAAATTCTTGAGTTTCATTTCCATTCAAATTTCAATCGCAATAAGAAAAGTGAGGGCTCAACCAGCCACACCCAAATTGTGAGCAGTAGTTTTAGAAGCATAAGGAGATTAAAGATTGATAAACTGTATAAGGTGTTGATGCGATTATTTTTTTTTTTCCATAAAACGTTGATCCATTTACATCGCAGGAATCTGAAATGATGTCATTAGAAGAGATCGCTTTGTTCACGATTTTGTTCTCTTGCATATATAATCTTATAATCTTACCCAACGTTTACATGCTATCAAAAAAGCCAAAATTTGATTTATCGCTTTGACATTTACAGGGGATACTCAAAATAAGTGGGACAAGGTAAAATAACTGGGACAGGTAATTTCAAAAAATGTTCAACTCGCTGTAGCTTTTCGAAAAGGTCATCAAATATTCATAAATTTTTACTGTAAGTTCATCAATGAGTTGTGTATCAGTTTTTCAAATTTGGAAAAAAATCGGGCCATTCTACACGAAGTTATAAAGATTCTAGAAAAAGCTATAATTATCCGATAGCCAACTTTGAGCTGTTATATCTCCGGATTCAATGAACCGAATGCAATGAAATTTTGTTCATTTATGATTAATATAATGAACTTTGAAAAACAGTTGACTTAATTTGAAATTATTAATAAGAAAAAAAGTTATAGCGATTTCATTTATTCTATGTTTTTTTTATTTTCAGTTCATCTATTTTTTCATATGCATCCCATTACTTTTTCTATTTAATGCCATCTATTTGGTTGCTTTCCTTTGAAACATAAATATATTCAAGTCAATTAGAGGGAATTTAAATGAACTATAATTACTGATTGTGCGATATTTGCCAGAAAACCATTCGCCAGAATGTCATTGGCCAGAAAGACATTTGCCAGAAAATACCATTTCCCAGAAAACCGTTTGCCAGAATGTACCATTCCCCAGAAAGTACCGTCAAGTCGCCATTCACCGTGGGGGCTCCATTCACCGTGTGCCTTCGAATATTTTTTCATTATTTCCATATTATGATTGAATGATACGACAATTTCCCTCCAATTTCACCAATACAACACTAATGTATTGTTACCATGCCAAAACGCTCATTAGAAACATTTTAAAGTATCATTTTGACACTAAAGTGTGTTTACATGAAGCGGGTTTCTGCTCGTTCACTGCATTCATAGTGAAAAAACGAAAACTGCGCTAAGGTGATTTAAGCGATAAACTAAATGTAGTAACGTTTTTATTCCACCAAGAAGCAATTAAATTCACATATCAGGTATGTATTTTGCATTACCGACGTAAGTTTAACAAGAAAGTACGATTACTCGTACTTTTTAATTGAAACAAAAAGACACGGTAAATGGGTACCCTAAAAATCAATGGTCTCCATTCACCGTGCCCCCTTTTGTCCCATATGTCTAGAAAAAATCGAAAATTTGAACATTCGTTTTTCTGATAAAATCTTGCAAGTTATTACTTGAAATGAATTTAAACGAAGAAAATTCCCTTGGCTGGGTTGTTTTGATCATTTTTAAACAAAGTAGAATAAAATTTCCCATACACGGTGAATGGGTCCCTACTACCACGGTGAATGGTGACCTACCACGGAATTAGGCGACCCTACTACCCTTTACTAATTGTACTATATCACCAAATTTTGTGAAAAATTTTCTACTTCTGTGGATATTGCTTTAATTTTAACCTATAATGAAGGCAATTAACAGCGGCACCAACAATGTTTATAAGACTGGTGTCAAATGACAGCCCTTATTTGCCCCGAATCCTCTTAGATCCACGGTGAATGGTGCCTTGACGGTACCATTTCCCAGAAATTTTCCATAGTTCTCAATCCAGAAGTGTTCCCAATCTAATGATAATTTAAAAAATTCTTATTGAAAAATAAATCGTGTTTTTTATTTGTTTGGGATCGATTAGCCCACAATAAGGATTGTAAAAATGTAAAATTTATTTTTTTTTCAAATTTATTATATGCGAAAGTTAAATAAATTACCGGAACTGATGTAAGAGCAAACAAGAAATGATTTTAGAGTAACTTTTAAAGAAAAACCTATAGTTTGAAAAAGGGCAAATCACTGTGAAACAAAAAAATGATGTGAACTTAAACCTTTCAAACTTCACAATACATTAAATCATCGATGTTATTCAAACATTTCATTGCGCACAACAGCTTATTTTTTCAATTAGAACATTTCCACAAATTTGTCTTGTGGACAAGTTGATCATGATGTGGATCCAATTGATCAAATTTTATTTTGGCGGGATTTGAGCAGTACTCATTAAAGATTTTCCTTTCTTTAACACATAGAATGTTCTTCCCAGCTTTTACTGATATGAAATTTTTGGTTTTACTTATATTTTTCAAAGATTCCCTGCTTTCAATTGAAAGTAATTTTTTAAGCTTATTTTTGACAATAACAATAACATTAAAGAGATCATGTTTGTGCCAAACAGCAAAATTACCCGGAATTGTTGATCACAGACTTAAATCAACCGAATACCATAAACAAAAACCTATTGGAAGCAACGAGTAAAATACACAGAAATAATAACGCAAGTGACGGTTTTACCTATACCATTAGCCTGACTGTCACTGCCCGAATATCACTTGATCAAATGCTATAAAAAGCTTATTCTTGAGGAAATTAATTCTAATAATTCCAGCAGAGTTTTTTCCTTCTTTTAATCATCTGCTGTTCTTTCTGGATGAACTTCTTAGTTTATTTGCGCCATTTCCAACCAATATATTCCCTTATCACGGTAATTGTAACATGTGAGCTTAACATATTTGGGCTTTGGTATTATGGCTAATGGCGCTTCGGTTACTGTTGTAGAATCTTAATATCAATGGTGTTAGGGCATTCGACTGAAAACCATTGGGTCAAACGTCATTTGGTCAAAAAGTGCCGAATGGCCATATTTTTTTCGTTTTCTCCTTTTATGCTGTTAAAATAACTGTTGAAGTTGGAGCTACTGTATTTTTACCATAAATCTTTCCTTCTTTTAAATATAGGAACAATAAACGGGTTTAAGATCTGTTATTTTTTTTTTCAATAATTAAACTATTAGTCCCGCAATACCAATATTGCTTTATGGTTCTAACATAATCAACAATTTATGCCAAAAACTAGTCTTACAATGAAACTAGAAAGAACAGCCTGTGTTTAGAAGAAGGAAACATTCATTATTTGAACTAGCCAAGTAACCACGGTGCTGAAGCCTTATTGCATGCAGATATACGGTGTATTTAGAACAATCATTACTTTACATGAACATTTAAGGTTTATTTAAAGTGGAAATGGCAATTATGCGACTGAACTAAGATTATAACAGTGTTATATTAATTTGATTCTATAACTGACCATATCCACTTCAAATCAACCTTAAGGTTGCTTGTAAAGTAATGATTGCTCTAAATATATCGTATATCTGCACGCAAAAAGGCCATGGTTACTTGGGGAGAGAATAGTTTAATTGTAGAAAAATAGTTTTTTGCTTCGAAACCGTTGATGTTCAACTAGTGAATTTTGCTTTCTTTTAAACATAGGCTGTTCTTCTTAGTTAGTAAGACTAGATTTTGACATTAATTGTTGATTGTGGTAAAACAATACTGAAATAATAATATTGTAGAAGTATCAGCTAGTTATTGGAAAACCGAACAAATTTAAGAAGCCGTCCCGATTCCTATTCTATCCATTGACCAATCGGCCTAATGTACTTCGGTCAGCTGTATTTTCACCATACCAGATGTTTGTACACCTATGCACTTATAGTCTGTTTTACGGAACGACAACAGTGTTGATATTGATATTCACACTCACGGGCTTGGACGCGACCTCCTATCAAATTTTCATTCATGAAATGAGTGATCAGCTGATCCAAAACGTCTCGTAAAATGGCTCATAGCCTAGTTACATCGAAGTCTCGCGCTTAGTATTATACAGGCGTATCTGTAATGATCGATTTCTCTTCATCGATTTTCTCTTTGCTTAATAACTATCGGTGAATCATTTCCAGTTGTTTTTGTTGTTCTAGCCCTAGTCGTCCTTTATCGAAACAAACCAAGAGATCATCCTAGCAGTGAACATATCAAATTATTGTAAAAGATTGAAACTGACGACATTTTTTATGTTAATGGACTGAAATTAATTCTTAGAAAATGGAGAAAATTTCTATTTGCCCGAAAGTACCATTTGTCAGAATGTACAATCCCCAGAATTTAATATTTAATATTAAATTCTGGGGATTGGTACATTCTGGCAAATGGTACTTTGGGGCAAATAGTATTCTGGCAAATGGTACATTCTGGCAAATGGGTTTCTGGCGTTTGTCATTCTGGCGAATGGTTTTCTGGCGAACGGTTTTCTGGCAAATATCGCACAATCATAATTACTATCTCGAATTTTGAAACGATGATGAAGTTTTGGATAAATTGGTGTTATATTAGAAAAATTATCTTATCGGTATAATTTTCTTTCGTGTAAGGAATTTTAAGTTTAGTCAAATGTTATTAATAGCTCATTATATAAGTCATAAATGATCAAAATTTCATTGCATTCGGTTCATTGAATCCGGAGATATAACAGCTCAAAGTTGGCTATCGAATAATTATACCTTTTTCTAGAACCTTTATTACTTCGTATAGAAAGAGAATTTTAGAGGTTGTTTCACTTGATTTCAGGAACTTTTAAGTGCGTCCAGTCTTCTGTCAAATAAGTTAAACAACCATTCTTTACGAAGATAACGCCGAATACCGAAAAAAAGTAAAATTCAATAATGTGGTCAGCTGGCTTGTGCGCACTGAGCATCGTACAGAAATTTATTCCAAAAAGTACACCGCGAGTCGCCGCAACATCGATCAGGAATATAGTGCTGTTACAAAAGTGTCGGAAGTGTTGAAAACCGCAAAATCTGCCCCAAGCCATTTGAAATCCGCGCCAGTATAAAAACATATAGTATTGATAACTGAAGCTCATAAAAGCCTGGCTTTTCTTGCACTCCAAATGAAGAGCATTTCTAACGATAAATTATTTTTTATGTATTATTATTCTATAACTTTAGATGACAACTTATACATCAAACAAGAATTGAAAAGGTTGCAAATCTTCTTCTTCTTTATGGCTCGACGTTCGCATTCGAACTTGGCCTGCCTCGCTTCAACTTAGTGTAGAGCACTTCCACAGTTATTAATTGAAGGGCTTTCTTTGCCTGCCATTGCATGAATTTGTACATTGTGTGGCAAGTACATAGATACACTATGCCCAGGGAGTCGAGAAAATTTTCCCGACTGGAACGGGAATCGAACCCGCCGTCTCCGGATTGGCGATCCATAGCCTTGACCACTAGGCTAACTGGAGACCCTTGAAGGTTGCAAATAGGCTTTTTTATTTAAAATTGGAAAAAAGCGTTGAATCGATAGTTTTTGATTGTTTACCAATCAGTGTGTCTGCTATTCAATGTTATAGTGGAAAACCTGAAATAAAATCTGTAGTAAGGTAACGGTCGAATTTTGGACCCCTAGAGGACATTAGTTTGAGTTTAAGCTAAAATCAAACAGATTCAGAGGGTGTTACACATAATGATGATGTTGATATGACCGTAAAAGCCGCCACTGTCCGTCAAAAATACCCACAAGGTCATTTCTGGCCGAAAATTTGATGAAAATAACTGATTTTTGAAGCATCAGTTTTCACTATTTTGGACACCCCAATTTATTTTGGACCCCCTAAAGTATATATTTTGGACACCCGGTGTTTAAACCAACTTGAAACTTTTTTCGAAGAATCTGCCACTGGGATATGCTCGACGACATCCTCATTACTTGATTGACAAAGGCTGATTAGACGAACTTTGCAAATTTAATGCGCTAGAATGATAAAAGTTTTTGTTTACATCTGCAAGTTTCCCCGGTACCACTTTCTCTTTTCGTAAACATGCCGCGACACTCGCACGAATGACGAGAATAATAAAAAATAATTTCAAGGCAAATAATGATATTTCCAGTGAGCAAATGATTGCTGCTCGTGCAGAACAATCTAATTTAACGAATGATTCTTAAAATTTTCGTCATCTCTTCATAACATCTGTGAAAATTATGATAATACGACCCAGGGGGTCCAAAATATATGGGGTCCAAAATATATTGGTTACCCTAGATATCAAAAGATCGTACGAGAGAAAATTAAATTTTAATTCTAAGGGGAATATTTATAAAAAGGAAGCGCTTCATAAAAATGTCTGGAAAATAATCTGAACATTGCGCAAAAGATATGTAAAAAATAATATTCCAACAGAACTAAACTAAACACACTAATTCAGTCCTCTTAATAGCCACTGACACAAATCGTCAGTTTGATTTCAAATTATAATCATTTAATCGATTAATTATTCCTACACTTATGATAATTGCTTCTGGCCACACCGCGCCCTTGGACATTTAGTAACGATTTTAGCAAGAATGTCCTCAGTCTTAGGATTCCGAAAGCTTCAACGATTTCTTCAAGTATTCTGCAAGCATATCCTTCAAAAATTCTACCAAGAAACCTTTTTGTAACTGATCCCGCAACTCCCCTTACAACGAGTATTCAGACTGGAAATCAAAGAGAAATTTTACAACAGAAGTTCACGTAGTTTTAGGATAATTCTATCAGAATTTTAGCAAAAAAAAAAACGATTCGACATAAATTCCACAAATAACTGATGCAGGAATTTTGTGAACTCCGTTAAGAAGAAACAAACCATCATCCTATAGCAAAAGCTCAAGAGTATCTTGTACCGACTTTTCGAACCCTCTAAGCAGAATGAGTGTAATCAGCTTCGTACCTTTTAATTCCGCACTATGTTGCTTATCCTTTGACAGATACGCGTATTTCGACTACTACTTGTAATTTTCCTCAGTGTCAGTTATCCACTCGTGGATAACTGACACTGAGGAAGATTACAAGTGGTAGTCGAAATACGCGTATCTGTCAAAGGATAAGCAACATAGGGCGGAATTAAAAGGTACGAAACTGATTACACTCATTCGAAGCTCAATGGTAATTTTCTCACTGAAATCTCAACCAGTGTTAGGCGCCATCCATAAATTACGTAACGCTCTAGGGGGAGGGGGGGAGTATGGCCGAGCGTTGCGGTCCATACAAAAAAAATCTGGGTTTTCATACAAAAAAGCGTTACGGAGGGGAGAGGGGGGCCGAAAAATGTTGATTTTAGCGTTACGTAATAAAAGAATGCTGCCAATAATCTCATCCATAATGAATAAAAAAAATCCTGCATGTTAAAAAAAGCGCTTGTTTTTCCAAAAAAATTCCATGGAATTTTCTTAGAATGCAATCATAAAAATCTTCATGACCTGTATCTGTTTTCAGGGATTTCTGAATTTTCACCACATACTGTGTCAGAAAACCAATTAGATTGATTTCTCACGAGACATACAGTCTACAAAACCAATTGTTTTCTTTACGAGATTCAATTTAATGTGATTACAAAATTCAAACAAATGTTTCTCCAAAATTTCCGGTAGACGTCTGTTTACAAATTCCATAAAAAAAGCATTCAGTATAGTTTCAGTATAGCTTACACGCACCTAAAAATAGAGTTTGCAATTTACTCGAAGATTTCGGATATGAGCCCGTATTTCCGTAACATGTATTACCAATAAAGCCCAGCCTCATAACTCTAATTTTCAACTTATTAGCCTCAAAAGCATGTTTTGGTGGAAAATAGTCAAAAACTGTGCATGCTTATAATCAATACTGTGGTGAAATGGTGAACATATTACATGCTTTGTTTCTACCGGGGTTTCTACCAAAATGATTAAAAGAACGCTTTCGTTTCGCCCGTTTTGCTGTGGTGCTTACAATATTGCATACAAGCAGGGTAAATGTTCCGTTTTTCATCCTTTGTTGTGGGTTAGCTTAGGGTTTTTTCATTATATTTCTTCAATCGCTTTTTAACAAGTTATGAATTTTGTTGACTTGGGGTAAAAGTCTTCATTGGAATCAACAATTTTCAATTTTATTAGAGAATCTCTTATGCTCTTATTCTGCATTCCGTTATGTCAGCTGGATTTGTTAATTTTACACATACTTAGTATCAAATATGTTGCTCTATTCTCAGATTTTATAATTTGACAAAAAGCTTTACTGAAAAACACTAAATTAAAACTGTACACAAATGGACGCTCAGATGTTTGCATGTATTATTGATTTCTAGAAAAGTGTAATAGAACGTATGGGAAAATAGCGTGACAGCCACCCTTTTCAAAAGTTGGCTTTGAGCTAATAACTAAGGAAGTACCTAGGGAAGTACTCAATGAGCACTAAGCTAGGAATATCTAACCCGATTGGGACGTAACACCAGTGAGAAAGGGAACGATACAAGTACATAAAGATAATCCGTGTCTACCTTAACCCTAAAAGGGATACCTTCATGGCCTCAGTTTCGTCACTTCGCAGAGTGTGTTCCATCATAGACGAGCTCTGAAAGGCGCCTGGGGTCCAATGGACCCCAGGTATCCCTTTTAGGGTTAAGCACAGTGATTCTACTTCCATTCTACACAGCACAAATATATTGGGCGCTTTCTTATGACTGGTATCTTTTGTTCGGAGAGAGCATGTTTTATAGCAAAAAGTACGGGAATAATCGGTGCCTGAATCGCTTCATTTTTCACAGAATGAACATATGCGCTTACACTCTAACACTCTTTGAATATTAAACACCGTATATCTCTCACTTCTTCGTACGCTATTGAAATATGTTAGCGTGTCCTACTCCGAGCTGGTTCAATCGCGAGAGACGCCGCAAGTTGCCGGTTTTCTTTTTCGAGAGCGAGCTTTCGCCCGGCATGTTTTCAGATGGGGGCTGTCCATAAACCACGTGGTCATTTTTTTGGGACTTTTCAACCCCCCCCCCCCCCCCCCCCGCGTGGTCATTTGTCCATACAAAAAAAATTATTTGTCCATACAAAATGGTCATTGGCCGAACCCCCCCCCCCCCCTCATGACCACGTGGTTTATGGACGGCCCCATGCGCTCGACAGAGACGGAAAGCAAACAAATCTCGGCGTCGTCGTCTCCACCCACCACCCACTTTGTAGTGGGTGTTCAAGACACCTTCACCATCGTCGGCGTCGTCGTCGTCGCCCGATCACATGTTTTTAGCTAGGCATCTACTTACGTATGGTGCATACCATTATTCTATTACCGCTTTGGTCGTGCGGGTAACTATTGCTGCTTTTGCGACCGGCGTATTTTTCACGCCCAAAGGATGAAACGTGTGAGCTACAGTTTTGCCTCATATAGTGTGTTTGTTACTATTCATCTAGGTATGCTTTCTGGTAATATCTGCTAAAGAAAGAAGTACCTGAAACGTGTTTTCATGAAAGCCTGAAGCCTGAAGCTCGTTGGCTCAAATGTGTTCAAAAGTAGACAAATTGACAAACCACCTACTTTAAATGGGATTTAAACTCACGATACCCCAAACTGTTAGAAAATTATTCAGATGGTGTTTTTCCTTCTAACTTTCACAGCACCAAGGTTTTATATATTGTAAGGTTGAGCATGACGTTTAGTTTGTAAAGAAAAGCAGAGGAAGCGAAACTTCAAAGGAATTTGAGGAGGCGGTGGATTTGGTTTCAGAATTTCTCACGGAGAAAAAATAATGGCCGCTCAGCCAGTTTTGACATCTAAGACAACCTTAGAATATATAAAAATCTTGGACAGCACAGTGTCAATCTATCAGATAAAGCCTACGAGTTATGCAATCAAGCGAACTGTAGGTACCGTTTTAGCTTCATAGTAATAATTGCACTAATCTATCATCTTACGTCTGGCATCCACGCTCCAATGTGTGAACCCTCTGCCAACCATATCCCATCAACACTCCGACATCCGCATAAGTTTGTGCAGACGCAGGGGTGTATCCGGTCTGGTGTGAATACAAACGATCGCAGCCATCACTTCCTTCCCCTTCCCCGAATTGACCTACAACCTGACGTGGCAAACGCCATTGTTGCCTTAAATAAGAGATCATCAACGCTCACACTCTGAAGATGCCTGCTAGTCCCCGGCAGATAATCTCATTGATTCCTTGTGTGAGTGTAGCTTTTCTTGTGATACTGGAAGACCATCTACGGGCGATCAATCAAGCTCAAGCTCAAAACTCAGCAACCCTCTGAGGCCGGAAGAATCATGTAATGACCCCGGATGAAGAAAAGGCTATATAAAATAATCCACTCGATAAAAGTGAGTTCTGTCTTCGGCAACGGTGATTCAAACCAACTTCTATGTTTGAGAAAACATTGACATCATTGATATTACACTGTTCGACAAAAAAAAAACTTTTGCCGTGATCAGAGACCCCATTAGTAGGGCATGAAAGCGCATAGAAAATGTAGATAATGCCATTTTTAGATCTGTTGGGGCACCCCTAAAAACTTTTTGAGATGAGTTTGAATTTTATTCATTTTTGAAGGTTTGACACGAGTATTATAAATCATCATTAACAGTTTTGAAATACAATATCTTCAAAATGCAGTTTTGTGCACAGCTGAAATTTTCACAGATCTGAGAAGCAACTTTGATAAATAACTAGTCAAAATTTCTACCCATTACGACATCCCGTTTCATTATACATATCCGCGAAGGCTTAACTCTGACTTATATAGTGAAAATCTTTCATGTTTTTTTCAATGAAGATTAAAATTGTATTTCAAACATCTTGTTTAACTTAGTATGATTCTGGAAAGCTATACAAGAAATTTTAAGATTAGTTTACAAAGAATCCACAGGAAGAAGGTTAGATCCATTCATCGAGATCAGCATGAGTGTTTTAAGGAAAAGCTTCTCCAAATAAATATAATGTTCTAATTTCAGTTTTCAAAAACTTTTTTGTCGCTTATAAAAATGAACAAAGTTCATTGTAACATTTGACATGACTTTCATAATCATGTCTAAATACCAATTAACTGCGATGTTGAATGGGATGGATTAGGATCACAATTCAGGCACTACGTCCACTTAATTCAAGGAAGTATTTTGTTTTGATCGAATTTCGAGTCGTGCCCAAATTTAAATATTCATATATCGCAAATGGATGAGAATGCTTTTCAATGATTTGGTATGTACCTAAGTAACCGTTCCAGATTGCTTGACCTGGTGGATATCAAGCAGTTCCAAGTTCTTAAAATTATAAAAACGATGTGGAAAATATATTCAAATTCCAACGACCTCTTCATTAAAACAAATTTGGACTTAAGTACATAAATTATTCATCATCATATATTGATTAGCCTTAGTGCCTCTGGAAAGATAGTATTTAACACTATATTAACAAACAGGCCCTGTTACCATTTGGGCAGGAGCACCTATTTTGGGCACTTGCTGCTATAAGTCAGTCAATTCTGAAAAGAAAGAAAAACATTTTCCACCACAAAAAAATCAGATCTTCTGAATCTTGATCCATACTCTACATGTGTACGAACCCCGATTATGAAAATATTGCTTCGTTGTTTAATAGAAAAAATCCAAAACCAAAAAGTCAGGAAATGCTTTCAGTTTCGCCTTAATATTAGAAATATTTTACTTCATGACATTCAATTAATTTCATAAAAGTGTCTTCAATGGTAATGCCCCAACATACACATTCTTTATTGCGAAACTAACTTAAATGTGATGTAAACAACAGTGGTTGAACGATTACTGATAGTAAATGGGGAATGTTCTCATTTTTGGCTTGCATTTTTTTAGGGTTGCATTGTTTTGAGTAGTCGTGAACTTAAACCATGTTTTCTGCGCAATGCCAGCTTCAATCCATTGTATTCAAATATGTTTGTTTATTCAATAAAGTTATCAACTTTACTACTTTGATATGACTAGGAAGTTCTTGGAATTATTAAGTGAATATAGACAACCCACGAAAACACTGGAAACGTTTTTATGTACTGATCGCAAAACATAAATGCAATAGATTTTTTTAATTTTTTACACAAGCTTCCCACGTTAGTAATTTGAAAAAAATCGACCGGATTTTCTTCTCGAAAATTTGAATTCAATTATTTAGATCATAAGTGTAACATTTCGAAGACAAATCAAGGTGAAATAGATATTTTGTTATGCATAGATAAGGATAGTGGTTTGTTTTTTGTAATTGAATTGAGAGAATACTTCAAGGATTTGTATTATATAAGTCATAGTTTGATTCTTCCCGGACATGTATCAATGAAATGGAAAGTCGTAATAGGCTGAAATTTTGACTAGTTATTTAGCAAAGTTACTTCTCAGATCTGTGAAAATTTCAGCGGCGCACAAAATTGCATTTCAAAGATATTGCATTTCAAAAGTGTTTATGATGATTTATAAAGCTCGTGTCAAACCTTCAAAAATGAATAAAACTCAAACTCATCTCAAAAAGTTCCTAGGGGTGCCCCAACAGATTTGAAAATGGCATTTTTCTACATTTTCCATGCGCTTTTATGCCCTACTAATGGGGTCTCTGATCACGGCAGAAGTTTTTTTTTGTCGAACAGTGTTATTCTATGAAATTATGTGGGCTCAAAGGCACGGTAATGGCTGGGTATGCTGCGCAAATCAGATCCCATTGTGATCCACTAGACTCTGCCCACCCAAGTAACACAGAAAACATCTTTCCAAATAAATTTGTTTAAAGATGTATTATAAATATCGTAAATGTGTTTTTCAAAACATCATTTATTTTCAAGCTCTTATAATGTTGACAAATTACAAACGAAAACAAATATTTTGTTTCCGTCTTTCGGATTCATCATGTATGAAATGTATTTATTAAACAATTGATTAACATTAATAGAGCATCAAGGCACAACATAACCTCGTTTGCAATCATTGTTGCGTTATTTTAATATTCCATCACTACATCACATTCGCTCATCTTTCTGCTGCACCCACAAGACTAGAGCTGCAGCAGTTTGAACCCAATCGGTAAGGACGATCAACCCGAATGAACCTGAAATCTACGCACTACTGGTAGATCAACGTTGATCGTAGATTCGTTTGCATCTTGATGTGGCTCTTTTTCCCAATTCGGCATATTTGGGAACTGTTAACAGCCGCTGTTGCCATAGTTGTACCGAATAGATTTCCGCAGTCAGTGGACGTGAACTGCTTCGGAACCCTGACTCAGACATCCGAAATGCTCAGCCGCCATTCAAAGCACCTCTGTGCTGCTGGCTGCATCAACACAAAGTATTGATTTACACTCGCGGATTTTTCCAAGGCGTTTACCGAGCAAATCGTCGAGACTAATTTTCATTCTATTAGCCGCGGGGCGCGGAAACTAAAACAAGTCGACGGCGGATTTTGACTGACAACAAAGTGAACATCGCGGTAGATCAAAACAATATTTGACATTTGCAAGATCCAATCTCATAAGAGGTTAAGTTTTATATCGGTTATTTTAGTGTTGTAATGCTTGTTGCAAAACTTAATAAATTTTTTTGATGTGCGCGTGTTGAAGAAATGCTGTTGAGACATATTAGTAGCATTCATCAAACACATATTCAAATTTTATTATTGAATTGCTGTCATAACGCAATTTGAACGTTGTTTCAACTTTATTTCATATCAAAGTCTGTTAAAATGTTTGATTTTTTTCATAACACAGTACCGGTCACACAGTATGTGTACTATATGTAAATAAATATAAAAAATGGATATTCGGAATTTTCTTTATTTTTCGATTCCTTTCAAAAACAACTTCCATGTCATCATTCTGATCCATGAATCTTATTTAAGGTATAACCAGTAATAATTATTGTGATTCGAATAGTAGATTTTACTTAAATTACCATTGATATTGTTCATAACGTTTTGAACGGCACTGTAAATCTTTCGGAATCCTGCCATATTGCTTTTTGACGTGGATTCAAAATCAATATCTCAAAGCAATATTATTTGCTTGGTTCATTTTATGTTTTAAGCTCAACTCAGTAGCGCTTGATTTATTGGAGAGTAAAAACAGAGATTTCACAATAAATCTTGAACCGCACGTAAAATTTTACTACCACCACTGAGTAAAGCCCATTTCCGAATATGATATCTGAATAGTTAATAAAAGTCTTTGCTATTTGCATACATATCATACACATTATTCTGGTTAAACAAAATAAATTAATTGTTTTTTTTTTCTTTTCTGTCAGTTTCTACGCTACGCATTGCTTCATTTCATTTGTTTGTTTAAAACTTGGTTTAAAAGTAAGTTATATCACATAGAATTAGCGTAATCTCAACATACGCGTATGAAATGTCGTATAAATGTATTCTGTGAGCTATCTCACATGAAAGCAGCATAATTCCAACTAACGAAAAATATTGATTTATGAAAGAATTTTGCAAGTTTTTATTGTTGACAAATACCTTGATGAGGAACAACTATTGGATTGGATGTACTGCACATGTCATATTAGTGTATTAGAATGCATCTTATATAACTTGGAAGATGTTTTATAAGCCGCCATTTTTTGCGCTGTTTTGATGTTATAAGTGTTCGGTATTAAGTCATTATAACAAGAAAAATACTTCTGAATAAGTACTAAAAGTGAATTTTAAACTATTATGTAACAAGTTGTGTTACTTGGGCAGCAACTCCTATCCTTACCTCCTCGTGGTACCGGCCGGAAACTATGAGCAACCTTAGGGAAGATCGGGTAACCAACCCCGGTGGGAGCTTTGGTCGTAGGCTGACAGGGAAGGGGGTGTTTGCTTCGGCAAACCTGAGCGTCTGTTTTCCAGGAGGAGCGGCTCACAACAGCGTCTGACCCCCATGCTAGCGGCGGCTGATCTACGTCCGAGTACCAGGGAAGGACTCTAAGCTCAACTGTGCACTATGGTCCTCCGGAAAGTAGGGGGTTGGTGTCAGACCCTACGAGCCAGCCGTAAAAAAACATTGTAACGGAAATCAGCAACAGAATAATACGAACCGAGACCAATGGCAACGACCCCAGCGAACAAAAAGGTTGGTGGTTGGTGGCCGATCGACGAAAGAATGTGCAGGTTGAGGATCAAGGATCGATTCTTCAACTTCAGCATAATAAACGTGCACAGCCCACACTCCGGAAGCACTGATGATGCCAAGGATGCATTTTACGCGCAGCTCGAACGTGAGTACAACTGTTGCCTCAGCCACGACGTCAAGATCATCATAGGAGATTTGAACGCTCAGGTAGGCCAGGAGGAGGAATTCAGACCGACGATTGGTAAGTTTAGCGCCCACCAGCAAACGAACGAAAACGGCCTACGACTCTATGATTTCTCCGCCTCCAAAAATATGGCCATACGTAGCACCTTTTTCCAACACAGCCTCCCTATCGTTACACCTGGAGATCACCACAGCAGACGGAATCTCAAATCGACCACGTTCTGATTGACGGACGGCACTTCTCCGACATTATCGACGTCAGTACCTATCGTGGCGCCAACATCGACCGACCACTATCTGGTGATTATCAAACTGCGCCGAAAACTCTCCGTCATCAACAATGTACGGTACCGGCGACCGCCATGGTACAACCTAGAACGACTGAAACAACCGGGTGTCGCATCAGCATACGCGCAGAATCTCGAGACCGCGTTGCCAGACGAGGGCGAGCTCGATGAGGCCCCTCTAGAGGACTGCTGGAGTACAGTGAAAGCAGCCATCAACGACGCAGCTGAGAGCACCATAGGGTAAGTGGAATGGAATCGACGGAACGAATGGCTCAACGAAGAGTGCAGAACGGTTTTGGAGGAGAAGAACGAAGCGAGGGCGGTAATGCTGCAGTAAGGGACCCGACAGAACGTGGAATTTACAAACAGAAGCGGAAACAACAGACCCACCTCTTTTGCGGAGAAAAAACGCTGCCTGGAAGAAGCGGAGTGTGAAGAAATGGAACTGCTCTGCCGTTCCCAAGAAACAGTGAAGTTCTATCAGTAGCTCAATGCATCCCGCAACGGCTTCGTGCCGCGAGCCGAAATATGCAGGGATAAATACGGAGGCCTCTTGACGGACGGACGTGAGATGATCGAAAGGTGGAAGCAGCACTTCGATCAGCACCTGAATGGCGTGAAGAACGTAGGCACGAGAGATCACGGCGACGGAGAAAACGACGACGCCAGTGCAGCGGAGGACGGAAATGAACCAACTCCCACACTGAGGGAAATGAAGGATGCCATTCACCAGCTCAAAAACAACAAAGCATCTGGTAAAGATGATTTCGTAGCTGAACTCATCAAGAAAATTTGGCCACCTGTCTGCATCGGCTGATTTTTTTTTTTTTTTTTTTTTTTTTTTTTTTTTTTTTTTTCCAATGACTTGTTTATTTTTCAGTTACAGGTTACATATTACAAATATTAGTTATCTAGTATAATCTGCAAATCATTCACATGTCTAGTCAAAGGAGGAGTGCTTTCTATATTATGTACATATTTACCTAAAGCTATTAACAAAATATTTTTCTGAATTCGACTAAATCTACCTAAACTTGGAAATTTCAAATCATTGAACTGAATACTATTAGCAACTGCTACCTTTCTCGACAACGTATGCAACATATATGCCCACAAATCTTTACTCTGTACACAATTTACGTATTTATGCGACAAATCCTCAACCAATCCTGGACAACACGTACAGAAAGGCTGAGGAACTCGTCCATGCCTATGAAATTGCTCCAAATTTGGAATCTTTTCATTCACGAAAAGGTACAAAGAGGAAACCTCATCCGAATCGAGTCCTCGGTGATGAACATGTTTCCAAATGAGTTTCCATTGCTGTTGACGATATTTTTTTTCAATTTCTGAGCCTGGAAGTTTTGCTATATAATGAAGATACAATGATTTTGAGCACATTTGATCAGAAACTGACGAAGGCAGGATTGCAAGCTCAGTGGCTATGAGTTTTATGTACCCGAATTTGGAAGGAAAGGATAATCTTTGTGCTGATTGATTGTTTCTATCGAAATACGAATTCCTCAGATAGCTGTTTCCATCATTGAAAAGCTTCGAAAATCTATTGATAATTAATGATTTACATTTCCTTTCGACGTCATGAAGCCCTAATCCACCCCTATTTTTTGGTAAAATTAACTGCGTATATGCTACTCTTTGTTCATAATTTTTCCACAGGAAGCTTCCTACTAATGAGATAATTTTAGCTCTATATTTACATGGTAATTCAATAATAGATCCTATGTACCACACTTTTGATAATGCAAACGTATTTAAAAATTGTACTTTCTGTATTTCGTTCAGATTTCTTGTTTTGTGTAACCACAATAATTTTGACAGGCTGTCCGAAACATGTATCCAGTTTTTTTCTATCATTTCCTTGAACTCGTTAGAATAAAAGACTCCCAAAATTTTGATATTTTGTCTAACATGAAGCCAATCCGGCTGAAATAACAGGTCAGTTCCATGCCCTATGATCAAACATTCTGTTTTGTAAGGATTCAACCTAGCTCCTGAAACTAATCCGAAATTATTGAAAATTTGTTTAATTCTCTCTACTTTTTCTATGGAATCAACTACTACACTTACATCATCTGCATACGATCCTAAGAAATCTGAATCACCATCGCAAATATCCCTCAATTTCTGTATTAAAGGTTCCATGTAAATAGCAAATAAATGCATAGACAAAGGATCTCCCTGTCTAACCGATCTTCTGATGTGTATCTCGCTACTTAATCTGCCATTGATTAACAATTTTGAATAAGACATTGATCTTATTTGTCTAATCAAATCAATAAATCTTATGTTGATTCCCATCCTCTCCATCGTGTTTAATAAAAATGAATCTTCCACTCTATCAAATGCTTTGTCTAAATCAAACGATATAAGATACGCCTTTTTCTGTTTTAAATGTAATTCTGTAATCTTATCTCTAAGAGAGCAAGTGATTTCAAAAATATTATGGTTCTTATTTGCACATTTTTGATTAGGTGAAATAATAAAATTCATAACTTTTTCTAATCTGCTTTTGAGTATTCTGGAGCACAGTTTGAAATCAAAATTTAATAACGTGATAGGCCTAAACTGATTAACTGTTTGAATTTGACTACTATTTTTCTTTTTCACTAACACCACTACTCCGTCACAAAACTTTTTGTGAACGTTGCCAGCTATGAAATCGTTCACAACTTCTGTGAAATCAGATTTGATAATATCCCACGTATCTATGAAAAACTGTTTTGTTAAACCATCATTTCCCGGCGCTTTGTTAGAACTACTATTTTTAATCAAATTGTAAACAAATATTTCATCTACCGGTTCCGTTAAATTATCGTTTTCAATCAAATCTGGTGGCAAGACGTTTTGCGGGAAAAAATCTGTGTTGGGATTAACATTTTCACGGTCAAATAAATTTTTAAAATGTTCTACAATGTGATTTTCTATAACAGCAGAATCTGAGCAACAATTTCCATTAATTTCGATCGTTTTGATCTGTGCTGCATTGCACCTGCGAACTTTTTCAGCTACGTGAAACACCGAAACTGGTTCGCCAATATTGAAATTCCCATTTTCATTTGTTTGAAAAGCTGTGAACTGTTTTTGTAACTTTAGCATAATTCCCTTGATTCTGTTGATTTCCGAAATTTTTAATGGATTAACCAAATACTCATCATATGCTTTTTTGAGAGCATAGTACCAAATTTCCATTGAATCTTTGAAAATTCTATTCATCTCACCAGTTTTCCACTTTATGAATGACGATATTTTTTGTTTAGCATATTCTGTCCACCAAATAACTGGGCTACGATAGTATCTTTTTTGTGACGTCCAGTAGCGCCATTTTATTCTAAACTCGTCCTTATTCTGCTGATTCATTATTCTAGATTTATATCGCCAAACTCCTCGTCCAAAGATGCGACCTAGGTTTGGAAGTTTGAGTTTAATGATTAGGGCTTTATGATCTGAAAAGGAATTTACATGCATCTTTCCACTTACAACACTTTGTCTCAAATTTGAAGAAACGTATATTCGATCTATTCTTGATCCCACACCAGCACGCACAAATGAATAATCAACGCAATTCACATTCACTGCAGCCCACGCATCCTGCAATCGAAGCTCCCGAGTTAATGCTCTCAAATTCATACTATAATTATTGCAATGTACATTGGAACTGTCATTCGAAGACTCAATGCAGTTGAAATCCCCTCCACACACCAAATATTCGGATGGATTCCGCAAGTAATGTGGAACAATTTCCGAAAAAAATACTTCTCTTAGTGACCGGTTGTTAGATCCTGATGGTGCATATATGTTGCAAACTGTCAAATGATTTGATATTTTGATCTTGATCAATCTTGAATCTAGACTTTTTTCAACTGAACCGTAGTTTATATGAGATTTGATAGCAATTGCTGTCCCCCTTTTGCTCTGATCAATATTGTAAATCACATCAAAACCATACATTTCAAAATATTCCCCTTCAACTTCTTGCATCATTACAATGTCTAATTCCATTGAACGCACAAATGTCTTGAATGATTCAATTTTAGTTGCATTAGAAATCCCATTCAAATTAATAGTGGCAACGTTGTATGAAACAACTGTCCTATCTATCCCATTTGAATTCATTTGAAAAAAAAAAAGAAACAACGAAAAGTATATGTTAAAACTCGAAATATCTACTTATCCTGCTTTGATCGCTGACGCCGAAGCCGCTTGCGGCTTGCATTACTCGTCACCGAGTTCATCGACGAATCCGTGATATTTCCATCCTTCTCCGTCTGATCCATCCGAAGCTCGTTGAAAATGTTCGTAGAAACCACGGTTGGTCCAGCGGGCGCTGGGACCGTGGTCACTCTCGTTGAGCTGCTTCCGTGTTTGGATGTATTGCTGAGTTCCCATTTAGTAGTGTCAGTTGATGAACTGGATGCTGTAGTGGCTCTTCTCTCCTTGTTCAGCTCGTTGAGATTGGTCATTGTCATTGGCTTCACATTGTTCGCTCCGCTGTCCTCACGTACCGGCTGTCTATTACCTGCCGGTCCTCGTAGCTGGTTGGCATACGATGAACTTCCTCTGTTCAATCTCTCGTTTACGCTAGTTCGATTTTGAAGTAACTGACCCACATCTGCACAACGCATACCGATGTGGACCGCTCTACCACAGTGACGGCAAGTGATGAGCTGGTTCTTATGTGTAACGAGTGTGAAGTGTCCAGCGATGTTGATGTACGACGGGATCTGTTCATGTATGCGGATTCGTATTGCTCTTACTCCATTTACGATGCCCTTCAGCGGAGATGGCGACTCCCACGTTTCATCCTTGATCGATAAAACCTCTCCAAATCTCGACATTTCTCGCTTGATCATATCATTTCCCATCTGAGGCGGCAGGTCATGTACCTTAACCAGCGTGGTTCCATCCTCCATATGCAACGGTACCGTGAATTTGTAGTCGTCGTATTTTACCTCGTGCTTCCGATCATGGGTCTCGACCATTTCCATAGCATACTCCACATTGTCAACCTCAACGTACGTGATACCTCTCGATAAATTCGCTTGCACTGACCTGATCCTTTCCGATGCAACAGCAATGACGTTGAACAGATAATCCGTAACCGTCTCAATCTTCGGCTTCTTCAAGGCTTCCGAGAAGTTAATAACGAATGTTCGTTCTCGTAGATTTCCGTTGGCGGCCGCCATGTTCTCCGTGTTTGTGTGTAATTGTGTGTGATAAAATTGCACTACCGATACTATTTTCCACCAGCTCAGCAAGATACGTCTGCACTCACCGGTATCTCGATATCGACTGGCTGATAGTCAGGATCTGGGAAACCGAACATCTACCGGAGGAGTGGAAGGAAGTGGTAATCTTCCCCATTCATAAGAAAGGCGACCATTTCGAATGTGAAAATTTCAGGGCGATCACTATTTTGAATGCTGCCTACAAAGTGTTATCCCAGATCATCTTCCGTCGTCTGTCACCTATAACGAATGAGTTCGTGAGAAGTTATCAAGCCGGTTTCATCGACGGCCGGTCGACAACGGACCAGATCTTCACCGTACCCCCAACCCTCCAGAAATACCGTGAATACCAGATCCCAACGCATCACCTGTTCATCGACTTTAAGGCGGTATACGACAGTATCGACCGCGCAGAGCTATGGAAAATCATGGACAAAAACGACTTTCTTGGGAAGCTGACTAGACTGATTAAAACTACGATAGACGGTGTGCAAAACTGCGTAAGGGTTTCGGGTGAACTATCCAGTTCATTAGAATCTCGCCGGGGACTGAGACAAGGTGATGGACTCTCATGCCTACTCTTCAACATCGCTCTGGAAGGTGTGATGCGACGAGCCGGGCTCAACAGTCGGGGAACGATTTTCATAAAATCCGTTTAATTTTTGTGCATGGACATTATTGCCAGAACATTTGGAACGGTGGCAGAGCTGTACACCCGCCTGAAACGTGAAGCAGCAAAAGTCGGACTGGTGGTGAATGCCTCAAAAACAAAGTACATGCTGGTAGGCGGAACCAAACACGACTGGATCCGTCTGGATAGTAATGTTACGATAGACGGGGATACTTTCGAGGTGGTGGAGGAATTCGTCTACCTCGGATCCTTACTGACGGCTGACAACAACGTGAGCCGTGAAATTCGGAGGCACATCATCAGCGGAAGTCGGGCCTACTACAGCCTCCAGAAGTAACTGCGGTCAAAAAAGATTCACCCACGTACCAAATGCACCATGTACAAAACGCTAATAAGACCGGTGGTCCTATACGGGTACGAGACGGAGTTTTCGAGCGACGCGTGCTAAGGACGATCTTCGGCGGTGTGCAGGAGAACGGTGTGTGACGGAGTCGGATGAACCACGAGCTCGCTGCACTTTACGGCGAACCCAGCATCCAGAAGGTGGCCTTCTTAATGTCTTGTCTTAAATAATGTGATATTGAACAAATAAATGTATGTACTTGGAACTTCCTGTCTAGGTGTCTGCTGATCAGAGTTTCCCCCCATGGTTTAGAAGAAAAACATATACATAAAAGACATCATCTAAATTTGTCGAACTGAGTTGATTGGTGTATGGTCAAGTCACACGAGCTTTCTATCCAAAATCCCAGTTTTTGGATGAACAAGCTCTTTGTTACACTTTGGTGTACAAGAAAGGCAACAAATTTCAATGAAATGCTAGAAAAAACCTGCTCCCGATTCCCTGCGAAACAGCCAACTCGAACGTCCACTGTAAATAATCGTAATAGAGCCAGTTACCCGCTCGGTTACTCGATGGGTCACTCGGGCAGGCGACGACGACGACGGACGCGCAGCAGCAAACTGTTATTGTTGATGGGGGATGGCTTGCCATTGCACTTACCTTCATTCAGTCAGTGCTGGTCATTCTGTCACCGCGCGCGGCTGGACGGACGGACGGACGGACGGAGGACATCAGCTGGTTGGTAGTTGTTGGTCGACCAGCGTCCGAGAACATACCTACACACGGTCGGGAACCCGCGAGGGAGGAAGATATGATGCGAGTGTTCTACTAGAGGTCGAAGGCAGGCGGGACTTCTATCCGAGCGGCCCTTTATCAAATGTCGCTCGAGGAAGAACACCGTTCAGTCTACGGTTGGACGTGATCGCGAAAAGGTGGTTCCTTGTTCCTGCGGTGTCAAGAACACAGTTTGGTTCTCGGAAGTTCTCGGAAAACGTGGAAGAAACGGTTCGAGGGCGCGATTCTGGAAAGTGAGTTCGGGGAAAAACGAAGGAAGACAAAAGTGAATTGTTAATGAGGTGTAAATTGCGGTGGTCAGTTCGTTTGATTGGTATGTGTTGCTGTTGGTGCTGGGCTTAGGTGGGCAGGCAGGCAGTCAGTCAGTCGGTCAGTGGTTCAGGCGATTGGTGGGTGGATAAAAAAAGTGCAAGTGAAAGTGAAAAGTGAGTTACGATCTGTGGAAGGTTCGCACGAAGAAGACACATATTGGTCCGGCTGGTGTCGGTGCCGACAGTGTTGGCTTCAAAGGGTTGTGTGTGTAATTACAGGGGGCTCATGACAATGAAAGATAATTGGAGTTTTATTGATTTGAACTGTTAATGAAAGTCTGCGAGGTTTTGTTTTGCAGTCAGTCGGTCGTTGGTCGAGATGGTTTTTATGGTTCTGTTTGATTTACGGGCCGTGCACTGGTACAAATCTTTTTTTTTAATTTGTTGATTGAGTAAGGAATAGGTTATATGGTGAAGTTATGTGATATAAAAATTCAAAATCAAATGAATGCGATTAGTCCCAAAATTTTTTATAGGGTCCAGTGTTTAATATTTTTTAAATAATTTTAAAGCGTTCTGTTTCTTGATACAGTGATACAGTGGTACAAATTCGTTTAAACGCACATACTTCTCATAACATTCTCTTTATGTTGCTGCATATTGAAATTCATGATAATAACGTTCTTACTTTCACTAGTAAAAGTACTAGTTGAAATGTATATTGATATAGAAAAATAATAAATAGTTTGCTAATAACAAATATGGAAAAACCGATAAAAGTGCGTTTAAACGAATTTTCCTCTAAAAATTAGATAGTTATTCCCCGATAAAAATAAAACGAAGTGAAAAGAATTCTTCGTAACTCGTCCAGATAGTATATTGCGTGAGTGTCTATCAAAATATATACCAATAAATAACAGATAAGGTAAAGCTAACCGTTCAAAAATCAAGTGCGTTTAAACGAATGTATGGAAGACCAAACCAAACCACTGGCACTGTATGGAGCATCTCCAGTCCAAGGCACGAAAAAAAGTTGCCATTTTGGACTTGAATAATATTTTGTTCATGCACTGGATTTCATCAATCATTTACTTTTGCATTAACACATAATCATTTTTCCACACCTAACTTTTGAAAAGATAAAATATCTAATTCTGTTCATGAGAACATATGACTTGAAAAAGGTTAGTTGAATTGAAATGATGTCTTCGAAAATTTTGACGACCTTTAGAGAAAAAAATACACTGACAGTAATGTTTATCGCGGATCTATTTTTCTATTTTTCAAAAATCATACCCTCCGATGTTTTTTATAATGTTTCTGTAGTATGCTGGCTTCCTGCGAAAGATTTGCCAAGTAGCCCAGAATAGTCTAATGCTTCTAACTATTTTCACATTTTTTTTGATCGATTTTCATAACATTCAGACGGAAACAATTTGTCAGCTATATTTATGATATCAAAAATAGACCCTACGTACAGCTTTCAATGCATAGTTTTGCCAATTTATTAAAAAAAAATATGAAAAATGTATGGGATCTTGTGAAACAATATTCGAGATTTTTTAACTTTTTTTACAGTTTTTATCCCCTGCATGCCTACAGCATAGATTTACACCAGTATCGAGCATATACTGTTTAGAATTCCCATATTTTTTCCACCACATGCTGCCTGTAAGAACTGTTGATGCCGCCAGATCTAATGGTCCATACTATCCTTATAATCTAGCGTCATTTTGAAGGTATTATATGAAACTTAATTAGAATATCCATCAGAAAAAAGTAATTTTCAGAATCGCTATAAATATGAGGTTATACGCAAAACTTCCCAATTATTTCTCCTATATGTTTTTTAAAGAAGTGTTATCCAGAAGATTTGAAGTGTTTTGATTTTTTTAAAAAGAAAATCTAACTTGGCTTATCTCGACAGAACTTCAACAAGGAAATTCTTCAGAATTTCTAAAATGATTCTATGGCAACGTTTCCCGGTGGGAAAGAGAGAACATTTTAAAGGGGATAGCAAAAAGAGGTATCAGGAAGATCTAAGGGAGGAAGGTGAGAATTGCCAAACGAGGGAGTCTTAAGGGAAATCAAGAGGAGGCCTGAGAAATGGCTTGGAAATGGTTTCGGTGGAATTTTGAGGGGTTTTGGGGATTTCATGGAACTCCAGGGGTATTTGAAAGAGGTTTTAGGGAGCTCATAGTATTTAATGAAGTTTCAATGAGGACTCAGGGAGCTACGAGGGTTTGAAGAGGTTTTCAGAAATTTCAAGTGGTTTCAAGTGATTCCAGGAGGTTTCGGAGGGACTTATGAGGGGTTATTTAGAAGCGTTCTAAAGTGTTTCAGGGGCGGTGCAAGGAAGGATTTTGAAATTTCAGGGACGTTCCCCTGGATAAAATTAAACGATTTGAGGGAAATGTTCAGGGGCGTTTCAGGGAGTTTCAGATGGTTCCTGGGATGTTACATAGGGTTTCATGCAGATTTCAAAGGAAATTTTGAACGCTTCGGGAGCTTTCGGTGGTTACAGGAGTCTCAACAGGTGTTGGGAGATTTTCTGGGCCATTTCAGGACGTTTCAGAAAGGTTCTACCCAATGCGACATAGATTTGTCCCAACTTAAACAGAATAGGATACAGATCATGCAGCACGAGTTTCTTAGGCCTTGAATTGTAAGTTTCGAGCGTTAACGTTGAGTCGGTAAACACTGAAACGCTGCTGAAGATGTATCGTCAAAAAGTTTCGATTTTGGGTTGGTAATAATTGATTATTCATGAGTTGGAAAGTACGCAACAAATTCAGCTTCCGTTTTGTATGAGACAAAGATTTTCGAGATCATGTCATTATCTGTTATCAGTTGGGATGAAGAGTAATCGCTGCGCCTTCTTTGTTGCTTATTTTGTGCCTCTTTTGTCTGACAGTTCTCTTCACTTGTTTTTAGAGACGTTTGACAGGATTCTCAGCGGAATTTTAAGTACAGCCCTGGAGCTCCATAAAAGCATCAGAAACGCTCATTTAAACGCTAGGAAAGCTCCAGAAGTCCTTTTGAGATCCCCTAGGTAGACCTACATATACAGCCCCCTAAGGTTCTCCAAAATGCCCTTGAAAACCCCATGAAACCTCCCGAGCTCCCTGGAGATGTACAACATCTCTGAACCTAAATTTTGTCAATTCCCTATGGTTCCTGCGTTATGTTTAGTTTTTCTTGGAAAATAAATCTGTACTTTTCTGTCCATAGGCAAACTTTTTTTTAGCTTCCTGCAAAACTTGAAAATATTTTCTGCATATATACTAGTCAGATTTATGCCATTTCTCGCAATCGGAACTTCTGGAGGAAGTCTGAGTTCTGGAAAAACTTCTGAATGAATTCACAACAGAATTCAAACTTCTGTTAAATGAAAAGTCTAAATGTGCCTGCTGAATTCACAATTTTTAAAGGCTGAATAGGTTATAAGGCCAAAAAGATCATTAGGCCGAAAATGCCATTAGGCCGTAAAAGTCATTTGGCTGAATAGGTCATATGGCTAAATAGGTTATAAGACCAAACAGGTGATTAGCCCGAACAGGTCTTAGTACTATTTTTCAACTATTACTCAGCCTAATGACCTTTTCGGCCTATCGGCCTAATAAACCAATTATCTTTTCGGTCTATCTACATATTCGGCATCTGACCTATTCGACATAGTGATCAAATCAACCTTATGATCTATTCGGCCTAATGCACTTTTCCCCCTAATGACATGTTTGGCCTAATAACCTACAGTGAAAGACATTCGTTTATCCGAGGCCAAAAAAATGTCATAAAAGTGTCAGGAAGTCCATACAAAAGATTTTATGATAAAACTTGTTTATCGTAGTGATAGTATGTCTAATACAGTTTTGAAACAAAAACGAGGGTAAAAACCCTTCAAATTTAAATTTTGGCTACGTTTAGCCGAGGTAAATAAAAATTTGATTTTCTATAGAGTTATTGCAATTTTTGAATGTATTTTTCGAGCATATACACCAAAATCTTCATTTTACGGCATGTTACCGAGATAATTGATTTTAAAAGTTTATCTGTTTGTGAAATTCAGATAAATATAACAAAAAGTTGTACCGAAAAGAGAAACGATGATAAATAAATTTATTTAAGAAAACTATATATTGTAAACACTCATATGTAAGCCATAGTTGTTGTTTTGAAAAAATAACACAAAATGATTGTTGGTAATGGTTTAATTAAATATTGAATATATGAGAAATTGAAGTATTTAGGTTTTCAGTTGGTTAAACATCAAATTGGGGTTGATAAAGTTTAAAATGCACAATGTAGGTATAAAGATGCATCCTAATGCCTCTGTAATATAAATGTATAATACTAGCATCATTAAATGATTTAGAAGACTGCAAAGTGAAAGAACTGCAAGAAGAACCGGAATTTTTGTACCCTGTTGTTTATGAAACAGAAGTTCATACAAAAAAGCATTGAGTGGCCGCAAAAATGGCTTATTTTCATTCAATCTGAAGAAATATATAATAAATGTGTCTTAGTTTTAAACCACATTCATTTTTGGCATCATTTATTAGAAAAGAGCGTCTATCCTATAATGCAAGTAATTCATGCAAGATATTTGAATACTTTGTGTGCCATTTCTCATAATTTGAGGCGTTCAATGTATGTTCTTTCAGCCAAAATGAAGCCTAGAAGATATAGGGAGCTATTAGAAAACCTGATAGTTGTGAACGCGGTGATTTTTCTAAGTGATGCCATCAATTTCAATAAAATATTACTAAAATACGTGATTTTTGCAAAGTTTGGGGTATTCTTTTCTGATAAAAACGTTGTTTTCCGTAGAATTCTAACCTGTACTCGTAATTATACATTTATTGAAATCTTTTAAAGCACTTCAGATGCAAATAACTGCAAAAATATTAATTTGAAAACATTTTCAATATTATGACATATTTAAATGGAATTTATGAAAATTGGATATGGCAACACTGCAGAAGCGATCAAAGTTATGATTTACCAGTCGATCAATAATGTAGGTAACCATACACCATGTTTGTGTTGAAAATGTTTTGCAATTTGACATCTTTTATTAAATAATTCTTAAAATTTTCCAATTCGGATAAACAAATGTCCAGGCAAGTTTCCTATTTTTCTTGTATTTTACTGCCAAAAAATGAATAATATATTGTTTCATTCCATTTGCTAATGCAAATTACCTAGAAGATCTTCCAAAAACCAAAAAGAGAACTAAAAATTATTACAGTTGCGAACAAAATAGAAAAAAAAAATGCCTTGGCTACACGAATGTCTACCACTGCATTCGCCCTAATGAACAATTCGGATCTATGACCAATTTAGGCGTAATGACCTTTTCGGTCTAATCACATATTCGGCCTAATGAATTATACGGCCCAATTACCTATTCCGCCTAATGGCCTATTCGGCCAAAACTCTTTGATGTAACAATATTTTTCGGTCATACGATATATCGGCCTGGCGACCTTTTCGACCTAACAACATATTCGGCCTAATGACCTTTGCTACCTAAAAAAGTTTTCGGCCTTATGACTTATTTCGATGATACTGTATACATTTCGACGTAAACAGCAATGGAAGAGCATGAACTCTATTAAAGTTAACATTTGAATCTATTTTCGTAATAAATCCATTTGACACTCCCCGACTTATCACTTCAATGGTGGTTTGAGTGTAAATATTAAAAAAAAAAAAACAATTTTTATCACCTCAGTATTGGACAAATGACCTTTGGGTTGTCGAGGTACAATTCACTTTTAACACAAAACACTACTTATGAAACAACCCGATTATTTAATATCTTGCTCAAACTTACCTCAGTGTTTGTTGGAATTTGGAATGCACTTCGGACACCGGCGCTGTGCGTGTTTGACAGGCTATCTGCAGTTGAATACGACAAAGCACTTTTTCCTGCAAAGTTTGCACTACCCCTCTTTTGGCAACGCCACCCATTGTTGATTATTAGGTCTACAAAACAAAAAAGATGACTTTGTAATTTGCTTTGCAACCACACTGATGACTGTTAACTTTCTTGAAGTTTCTTGGCACTGCATCCACCTCCAAGAACACATCTTTAATTGTTATCACATATCAAATCGCATTGTGTCAACATAAACGATTCTAGCTTGTGCGAGTTTGTATGTACACTTCAACGAGTTTATGTTTACTTTTTTGCGGTTTTAATCATATATCAATACGATATAATAAGAAAAGTTCCAAGTGAAGTATTATAATCATCCCAGGGGTCTCCAGTTAGCCGAGTGGTAAAGGCTATAGATCGCCAATCCGGAGACGGCGGGTTCGATTCCCGTTCCGATCGGGTAAATTCTCTGGACTCTCTGGGCATAGTGTATTATTGTGCTTGCCTCACAATATACAAATTCATGCAATGGCAGGCAAAGAAAGCCCTTCAATTAATAACTGTGGAAATGCTCAAAGAACACTAATTTGAAGAGAGACTGGCCAAGTTCCAGTGAGAACGTCGAGCCATGAAGAAGAAGAAGAATCATCTCAGTACGCAATTATGCGAATTCATTTGACACTTTGCGAGTTCGCTTGCACACTTTTGCGAATAAGTTGAGTTCATTGGAATGAAAAATCAGAATGTAATCTACTACGTACTCATCCCTCATAAAAGTTGATTTGTACTAGATACATCGCAATAATTAAAAAAGTAACATCATGTACGATCCAAATTATCCGTCCGCCGTACGTATTAGGATAGTGACTCAAAAGCGTACTTTTTAAGATGTACAGCGTGCATTCATAAGCGACTCCCATGATAAAATAAAACAAAGCAAAGTGAGGTGGATCTACATAAGATTTACCGACAACTCCACGAAATGATGAAAATAGAAAGAATAAAAAAGAAGAGATATGCTTGTTGCACTATTGTTTTTCTCTTTTGACTGATTTTCCTGAAGTGAAATTTTGTGGAAGCCCCTGACATGTGGGAGGCCAGGGTCTATTTACCTCATTGCACAGTGGGAAAAATCGACCCAAAAAACGGATCTTTTAACGCCGCTGGTTTCGGTACATGAAGTTGACCATTTCTGACGTAAAAAAATACGAGAAATCGATTGGTGCTAAATTCATTCACCGCACGGCACGGAAAGTTGTCCATTTTGCCCCATTTTGCCCTTTTTTCATACAATAAGAGAATCAAAATGTACTTTCGAACTACAAGCACGACTGTAGATCGTTGAAAATAGCTGCAGGTGTAATTAGAGGTTCTTAGCAATCATAAAAATACATGGAAGATCCTTTAAGTTGCTTATTTTGCCCCATATGCCCCAACAACTGCCGAAAATTCACACTTTTACCTAATTATAATGGATATTTAATGTTACTGATTTGAAGTTGATTTTTTTTTGGCATAAACAAATTGCACTGAATCTATTATCACCAGAATCATCTTCGGGAGTTGTCCAATTTGCCCCGTTTTGCCCTATTTTTATAGAAAAAGGAGATTTAAAATGCACTTATATGAAACAGATACTGCTAAGGAACGTTGAAATTAATTTTAGGTCCAATTGGAAGTTAACAGCTATCACGCGCATATATGAAAGATATTTTCCCTATTTTACCCTACATGCCCCTAAAACTGCTGGATGATCACATTTTTTGTATTGTTTTGTAACATCACCATACATCATGGTTGCAACATGAAGTCATTGATTATTTTTGATACATACAAATACAGTTTATCGATTAGCTTTAGAATCATTCACGGGAAGGTACAAACAGATGTCCATTTTACCCCAATTTGTCCTGATTTTTTGTTGTCTCATGAATAAATTGATTTCTCGTGTTTGCTTATGTCCGAATTATTCGACTTTTGGTACTGAAATACATTGGTTTCAAAAGGACAGGTAAAATATTTTTCTGTTTTTCTAATTCTTGCTTTTGGGAATTGAGGGCATAATAAGCATTAATCTTAATCTTAATATGTGTCAAACATGCACAAAACTGATTAAATGTAGCATTTTTAATATATATATATTGCTATTTTAAGACGGCCTATTTATTCAGTTTTGTTCATATTTGACACATTTTATCAAATGCTTATTTTACTCTTAATTCCCCATGAAAAGCTGAAGTTATAGAAAAAGTCATATATGTATATATGACTGTATTTTCGATTACATTGGTTTTAGCACCAATGAAAATAAGGGATAATAATTTAATTAATGATAAATTCGTTACATAACAAAAGAGCGAATTGGGGTAAAATGGACAGCTGTTTGTACCATTCACGGAATGATTCTAGTATTAAACGATAAATTGTATTTGTATGTATCAAAAATTATCTCATTCATGTTTTGCAACCAGTGACATTACAAAACCACACAAAATATGTTATTATACAGCAGGTTTTGGGGCATGTGGGGTAAAATAGGGAAAAGATCTTTTATATACGCGCATGATTACTCTTAGCTGCCAATTGTTCCTAAACCTAAATTCAACATTCCCAACAATATCTGTTTCTTATAAATACATTTTAAATATCCTTTTTATATGAAAATAGGGCAAAATGGGGCAAATTGGACAAATCCCAAAGATGATTCTGGTGATAATAGATTTAGCGCTTTTTTTATGCCATAAACTCAACTTCAAATCAGTAACATTAAAAATCCATTCATAATTAGGTAAAAGTGTGAATATCCAGCAGTTGTTGGGGCATATGGGGCAAAATAAGCAACTTAAAGGATCTTCCATGTATTTTTATGATTGCTATGAACCTCTAATTACACCTGCAGCTATTTTCAACGATCTACAGTCGTGCTTGTAGTTCGAAAGTACATTTTGATTCTCTTATTGTATGAAAAAAGGGCAAAATGGGGCAAAATGGACCACTTTCCGTGCCGTGCGGTGAATGAATTTAGCACAAATCGATTTCTCGTATTTTTTTTACGTCAGAAATGGTCAACTTCATGTACCGAAACCAGCGGCGTTAAAAGATCCGTTTTTTGGGTCGATTTTTTCCACTGTGCATTGCTTTAAATCTTCCCTTAATTCCACTGAAACCTCCATTTAGGTAATAAGTCAAGGATGCACAGATAGATTTTTTACCAAAATGGATTTATCTCCCAATTAACAAAATCGGGTGAGGTTTGAGTAAGCTCCAAGGGGCTTTCATGTTGATTCCAGAAATAGGCAGTTTCATAAATGTTTAAAGGAGCTTCAGGGGCTTTCTTTCAGGGGAGCTTCAAAGCGGTTTTAAATCGAGCTAAAGCGTTTCAGTGAGGGTCTTAGTGGGATATCAAAGATTTTCAAAAGGCTTCCGGGGATCTTACAGGGAGTTTAAGGGCGTTTCAAGAGCGTTTTGCGAGGTTTCAGTGAGACTTTTCAGGAAAAATCCAGAGGGTTTCAAGGGCATTTCAGAAGCCCTCAGACAGGGCGTTCTGAAGTGTTACCGTGGAATTCAGGAAGCTGTAAAAGCATTCGGGTTAGCATCAAAGGAGCTTCTGGAGGGGTTTCAAATGCGTTTCAAAGCGCGTCAAGGCAGTTTAGAACATATCAAGACGCTCTAAAGATGCTCAAGTGGGTTTCCGGAGGTTTTCTCAGGCATTTCAAGTGGTTTCGGATTGTTTCAGAGGTTTAACCTTTTATTCTCCGGAGTTTTAAGCAGACTTTCAAGTGAGCTTCATGTGCAGTTTCAGCGGATTTCAGAACGATTTCGTGACGTTTAAGACAAAATGGCCACACTGAATGGTTACTTTCCATTAAGTGCATCAAATATTTGTCTACCATTGGTCCCGATTTGGGAAGCTGAGCTTTTCGTAATGAAATTAGAATAGGCAAATTATTCAAGTTTGTGTCTCCGAATCCAATGAACCGAATGCAATAACATTTTGAGCATTTACGACTTATATAATGATCTCTGAAAAACATTTGGCTTAATTTAAAATGGTTAACACGAAAAAAATTAAAGCGATTAGAATAAATTGAAAAAAAAGTTATGGAATGCTTTAAAAGACTAATTTACTAAAAATTCATAAAATAAATCGCTATAACTCTTTTTCTTGTAAACAATTTTAGGTTTAGTCAAGCGTATTTTTAATCTTATTATATAAGTCTCCAAATTTCATTAAATCCAGATTATGTATTGAATCCGAAAATATAATATCTCAACTTTGGCTATTAGATAGTTATGCCTTTATTAGAACCTTTTTAACTTCATGTAGAAGTGCTTGATCCTTCTCAAACTTGGACCATTGATAGACAACAAATTCATTAACTTATAGTGAAAATATAGAAATGGATAACTTGAAAATTATTTATGCCTTTTTGGATAAGTTATAACTAGTTCAAAATTGAGAACTTTACATGTCCCGATCATTTTGTCTATCCCGTGTGTATTGTTTCTTGGTTCAATATCATTGATATAACCACTACCTCTAAGATATGCATTTTTTGTTAAGCAAATCATACTTGGAATCTCTCTAAATCAGAGCAAAATTCAGATCGTCAACGACCAACCGCCGACCAGACGCGAGACCAATAAAGCTAAATTTTTCGGTACATACCTACTTCTAATGATAAATGTTTCCACATTATATTAGCCACCATAATTCTGCGGGTTGATTTGATGCCAAGTGATTTGATTGTTGCGAACGCGCGTGAAAACGGAAGCCCTCAGAGAGCCGGTGTGGTGCTATATCCTCTATACCTACTTATCTATAGGTTTGTGCAGCGAGCAGTGCCCGAAAACGCGCAAACCTGCGAAAACGCCAAATTGATAACGGTGTGTGAAGTGGACGATCAACACGCATAACCAGAGCGAGCAACGAGCCATATCCAAACGGCTGACCGGCGGCGGCGCGGCGTGGTGGCATCCACCGACTAGAAGCGGATTTGGTTTGGAAAGTTTCGCGCGCTAGAGGCTCGGAGAAGAACAGCGGAGCAGACGAAGCAGCAGCAGCCATGACGACTGAGCCGAGAAGCAGAAGAGGTGGCTGTTTTATGCTAATAGCATCAATTGTGATATTATCAGGTAATTTTTCAATTTATCACTCGCTGGATGTTGTCGTTGCTGCTGGGGTTAGTGGATGGAGCAGATCTACATTCTTTGAGTTGTTTATCTCTCAGATAGTTGTGATCCGAGGGCGGAGAAATCAAATTTGGTGGGCGATAATTCGGAGTGTTAATTGGTGTAAGCCAACTAGCTGGATATGCTGTAAATGGCAAAAACTTGTTGCGATCTTTTGCGATAATGAAATATTTTGAACAGTGCTGTAGTGCACAGCTCACCTATAGCTCATTCCAGAAGGTATACCTGTAAATATGGTAAATGAAAAATTGTACGGATGGACCAGTACTACACGAGCAAGCCCGTGCACAGAAATGGCGACATGGAAGGGTTTTTTTTTCAAATTTTGGCAGAGGGCGGAGGGGCGCCTAGTGTATGGATCATCGGCAATGGGAGGGAGTTGAACCCCAAAACTCCTCCCTTGTGCACGAGCTTGGTTGCAGGTCCTCCTCGAGCATAGTCCATGTTTCGTGTCCGTAGAGGACCACCGGTCTTATTAGCGTTTTGTGCATGGTGCGGGGGTGAATCTTTTTTGACCGCAGTTTCTTCTGGAGCCCGTAGTAGGCACGACTTCCGCTAATGATGCGCCTACGAATTACACGGCTCACGTTATTGTCAGCCGTTAGCAAGGAACCGAGGTAGACGAATTCTTCTACCACCTCGAAGGTATCCCCGTCTATCGTAACATTGCTGCCAAGGCTTGTCCTGTCTCGCTCACTCCCACCTACCAGCATGTACTTTGTCTTAGCCGCATTCACCACCAGTCCGACCTTTGCTGCTTCACGTTTCAAGCGGGTGTACAGTTCTGCCACCGTTGCAAATGTTCTAGCAATAATATGCATGTCATCCGAAAAACAGACAAATTAGCCGGATTTCGTGAAGATCGCACCCCGGCTGTTGAGCCTGGCTCGTCGCATAACACCTTTCAGGGCGATGTTGAATAGTAGGCAGGAAAGTTCATCACCTGGTCGTAGTCCCCGTCAAGATTCGAATGAACTGGATAGTTCACCCGAAATCCTTACGGTGTTCTGCACACCGTCCATCGTTGCTCATATCAGTCTGGTAAGCTTCCCGGGAAAGCTGTTCTCGTCCATGATTGATTTTCCATAGCTCCGTGCGGTCGATACTACTGTCGTATGCCGCCTTGAAGTCGATGAACAGGTGATGCGTTGGGATCTGGTATTCACGGCATTTCTGGAGGATTTGCCGTACGGTGAAGATCTGGTCCGTTGTTGGCCGGCCGTCTATGAAACCGGCTTGTTAGCTTCCCACGAACTCATTTACTTTAAGTAAAAGACGACGAAAGATGATCTGCGATAGCACTTTGTATGCGGCATTCAAAATGATGATCGCTCGAAAGTTTTCACACATTAACTTGTCACTTTTCTCGAGGATGGGACAGATTATCCCTTACTTCCACTCCTCCGGTAGCTGTTCAGTTTCCCAGATCTTGACTACTAACTGGTGCAGACAGGTGGCCAACTTTTCCAACTTTTCGTCGACTCCGTTCCACGTACCCGATGGTGCTGTCGGCTGCGTTGTTGATGGTTGCTTTGACTGTACTCCAGCAGTCCTCTAAAGGGGCCACGTCGAGCACACCCTCGTCCGGCAATGCTGCCTCGAGATTCTGCGCGTATGCTGTGGCGACATCCGGTTGCTTCATTCGCTCTAGATCGTATCGGGGCGGCCGCCGGTACTGTGCATTGTTAATAACGGAAAGTTTTGGGCGCAGTTCAACCATCACCAGGTAGTGATCAGAGTCGATATTAGCGCCACGATAGGTCCTGACCTTGATAATGTCGGAGTAGTGCCGTTCATCAATCAGAACGTGGTCGATTTGCGATTCCGTTTGTTGTGGTGATCTCCAGGTTTAACGATATGGGAGGCAGTGCTGGAAGAAGGTGCTACGAATGACCATGTTCTTGATTCAACTTTGCACAGTTGTTGTAGCCGCTAATATGGATTTAAAAAGCTTTGTTTCGGGTTGATGCGATCAAATTTAACCCGGGAGCGGTCGCGTCGTGTACTGAGTACACGCACCATAAAAAGATAAGGTGGTAATTGATGGGTGTTTTTCGTAGTTACATAAAACTTTGTATGCAATTCATTGAAAAAATCAATATTTTGCAACTAGTGGCATAAATAACTATTTTATTGTTATTTTATTATAGCATAGTTTCATTATGCATCCATGACCAAACTGTTGAACACTGGCCTAACATAAACTGTTAGCGTGGTGCGCATAAGTGGTGTTATAGGGGGTTTCAGTCGGTGTTACGGGCATTTCAAGAACGTTCGAAGGGGCTTGAGGAGATTTCATGAACGATCTATGCGGTTTCAGAGGTGTTTCGGGAAGTTTCAAAGCGTTCCACGGGCGTTCCATAGGTGTGCCATTAGGGTGGGGCTAATTTTACAAAATTTCTCCGGGATATGATTTCCCAAGTGAAAAGTGTGTAGTGGGTAGGATTAGAATATCAATTATTTTGTTGAATTTAGTTCTGTGTGTATCGAAAAAGATACATACTCACTATGGGGCTGTCCATAAACCACGTGGTCATGAGGGGGGGGGGGGGGGGGGGTTCGGCCTGTGAGCATTTTTTATGGACGAATAAAAATGTTTGTATGGACAAATGACCACGCGGGGGGGGGGGGGGGGGGGTTGAGAAGTCCCGAAAAAATGACCACGTGGTTTATGGACAGCCCCTATTTGTGACATCCCTGAGCGAATCAGCGTGGAAACGGCATAAAATAGCAAAACTTAACGAAGGTTTGCTGCAACTGTCTGAAGCGAGACCATGAGCGGGACAGCACATTGAGCCGAACTCAATGCGAGAGCAGCGACGGTAGTTCGGTGGCTTGAACAAGAAAGCTCGCTCTTTTCTCATAATTTTTTTCAAGGTATGTCAATCTCTATTTTCATTTCCTTGTTTGACTCATCTTTTTCACCCATTTTTTCTCTTTTTTTTTAAGATGCCGCATTTTTTTTTCAAGTCAAAACATTTCATTCATTCTCTTTTTTCCACCTCATTATTTTTTAAGCAAACATATATTTTTTTCTCTCTCGCTTATTTTTTCTCGCTCCGTTATTTTTTCCAAGCCATCTCTTTTTTTGCTTTTTTCTCTCGCTTATTTTTTTCCAAGCCATCTTTTTTTTTTCTTATTTTTCTCTTGATTCATTTTTTTCTCCAAGCCATCTTTTTTTTTGCTTTTTCTCTCGCTTCATTTTTTTTCTAAGCCATCCTTTTTTGCTTTTTCTCCTGCTTCATTTTTTTTTCCAAGCCATATATTTTTTTTGCTTTTCCTCTCGCTTAATTTTTTTTCTCTAAGCCTTATTTTTTTTTGCTTTTTCTCTCGCTTCATTTTTTTCCAAGCGATACTTTTTTTGCATTTTCTCTTGTTTTATTGTTTTTCAAAGACATTTCCTTTTTCAGTTTTTTTCTCGCTTCATTTATCTCAATCCGTTGCTTTTTCTCTCGCTTTATCATTTTTTCATTTGCCTTTTTCGCTGCGTCACAATTAATTTTCCAAAATCTCGCATCTTTCTCGCTATTTCTCTCACTTCACCTATTTATTCCCTCGCGACCCATTTGCTCCCATTTCACACCGTCGCGCTTCTTGTTTCTAAGCCATCTCTCCTTCGCGATACAATTGCGCCCCCTTCCAAAGCGCCCTTCCCTTACGGTCACTGATCCACGCCTACGACAATGTATTCCCATCACACGTCCACAACGAATTCCCTTTCAAAATTCCCAATCCCTTCACAACTCAATGCACCTACAACAAACCAACATTCCTAAACGCGATAACATTTTCGAATATTGAATTATGCACCCAAAAGTATCACAAAAAAAAACTACCGGCTGCGCCATTGTCGTAACGGAAGATGATATTAGAAATCACATCTTGTCGCTACTGCAATGGTAACCAGAATGACCTGTTCGTTTTCATCCGAGCTCCGCTACTAATTCTCTTCCATCGACTCGGCTAAAATCCGAGCTTCCTTGTTCAAGCCACCGAACTACCGTCGCTGTTCTCGCATTGGGTTCGGCTCAATGTGCTGTCCCGCTCACGGTCTCGCTTCAGACAGTTGCAGCAAACCTTCGTTAAGTTTTACTATTTTATGCCGTTTCCACGCTGATTCGCTCAGGGATGTCACAAATAGTGAGTATGTATCTTTATCGATACACGCAGAACTAAATTCAACAAAATGATTAATATTCTAATCCTACCCACTACCAGGCTTGTAAACATTCGACACTTTTCACTACCTTCGTTTTATTGCCGCGGTCGGGTGTCAGCTTGCTTTGTTTCATTCGAGCACGACCGCTACCTCTTACACACAACACGAGCGGCAGAACGAAGATCAATAAACAAAAAAGTGGATCAAATCAACGTCGTCTGACACGATGACATTTGTCTAATTCCAGCTTTTTGCAAGATTTCAGCCAATTTTGATTAAGATTGGTATAATATTAGTTTATAAATCAATTACGATACATACATTTATCCAAAACAGCTCTCTTTATGAGAAAGACAGGAATAACAAAAACCCGAACCATCTCCCGAAGACGCAATCGTGGTCAAGCCTTGGGTCAAGCGCATTCATACGACATTTTTATTGTTCCGTACAGTAGTTTGATCGCTTGTGTTGCGAATGTTGGAGACAAAGGCAGCCGAATATCAACGAAAAGGTATCAAAGACTGTGATTGCTAACAAGACTGCCCACTACAAAGTGATCTACTGGTCGAAATAAGTGAGCTGTGCAAAAATGAACGATTTCAATTGCTATTTAGAGGTGGCGCAAAGGGTTTAAGTTGTATTTTTGCTACAGCAAACCTTCAAAAAAAAAACTCAAATTTAACTTTTAAACATAAGATTTTTAGACTAAATCGGTCATTCTAGAACCAAAATCTCCTCTAGATTTTTCAAAATAAGGGTCACCCTAGTGTTCCATAGAGTTTTAGGAGCGTTCAGGGAGTTTCAGAGGTGTCCCAAGGGTGTCGCAGGGTGGTCCTTGGGGTTCTAGAGGGTTTCGTGGGTATTCCAATAGCTTTCGGGGGGTTCTAGGTACATTCCATAGGGTTTCATGGGCGTTTTATGAGGGGTCAGTATGGTTTAAGCAGCGTTCCTGAGGTGTTCCATGGTGCTTCAGGAGGATTTCAAAGTTGCTCCAGGGTGTTCCAGGAGGCTTCTGAGATTCCGGGGTATTCCAGTGGGTTTCATGGACATCGTCCCACGGTGTTCCAGCGTGGGACGTTCTAGGGTATTTCAGGTGGTCTCATGGGGTCCGTATAACCATAGGTCCGTCCCAGGGGTGTTCCAGGGATACGTGATACTCCAGTGTGTTCAAGGCGCTCTATGGGGTTTCAGGGACGTGTCAGAGTGTTCCGGCGGGTTTCATGAACTTTCCAGGGATTTCAGGGGGTTTCAGACAGGTAGGGCATTTCGGACTGAAAAAATGCACAGTTCAGCTCATTTTCATGAGAAGGGGCCGTTCACCCAACACGAAAACCAAATTGGCTATCTCAAACCACACCCCCCTCCCATATACTTTTGTCCACACAAACATTTTAAACTACACAAAACACGCGGCGCGAGACAGGACACAACACTTATAGTTCTTACAAACAATTAAAAGGGGTTTTAATTTACCTTTTAAGTCGACCGGTTTCGGGCTCGACGTTGCCCATCTACAGGACGATGTCCGACGGTCGGACATCGTCCTGTAGATGGGCAACGTCGAGCCCGAAACCGGTCGACTTAAAAGGTAAATTAAAACCCCTTTTAATTGTTTGTAAGAACTATAAGTGTTGTGTCCTGTCTCGCGCCGCGTGTTTTGTGTAGTGCCGAGGTTCTTACGTTAGCACAAACCTCAAGAAATTGATGTGAAACATTTTAAACCCTCAGAAAATTCTTGGACGTTTAACGTTCAATGATGTTGACCTAAAATTCTGTGTGCAAATATGATCTAGTTTACTCTATTTTACTATATGTTACAGGCAATTAAGAATTCCCCAGTCCCCTATGGGCCCATACAGCCGTAGATCATAACGCGGAAATATTTGGCTTAACCATGCTAAGGGTGATGGGTACGATTTCCGGTCGGTCCAAACATTTTTCATAACGAAATTTTCCTTGGCTTTCTTGGGCGTAGAATATCTTTGTGTCTGCCACACGATGTACACATGCCAAACTGATAATTGACACAGAAAGCTTTCAGTTAATAACTGTGGAAGTTCTTATGAAACTCAGAAGCAGACTTTATCCACACGGAGGACGTTACACCAATAGGAGGAGGTGGAGTGTACGCCCCCAAACGTTGTGATCTCGGTGATCAGTCAATTGGAATTCCAAACAAGTTGCAATAAGTTTGTGTATTTGCTATAAATTTTAGATGTTTCATTCTTTCTTATGCTTCGGCTGAAATAGTACATTCGGTGTATTTTACAGGCCCATCAAAATGTTTGGCTGGCATCGTAAATCAACCCCGAAGGAAAACGGCAAGAACTGGACACTAAATACTGGAGGAACCATTACTCCAACGCCAACGGATGCCTAACGACGACGTCGTTGTAGTGGCCACCAAGTACAATTTGAACAATTAAAAACGAAAATCGTACACGTTCGGCCTTCGGTGGTTGCCGTTTTGAGTTTATCGCTCGTATTTGTGCGCTAAATAGATTTGGCCCTGGTCCAAAACCAAATTAGTCGCCTTTACTATAGATTCTACTACTAGACACACGGATGGTGTTGGCGGGCTATAAAGGTGAAAACCTGGCTAACATCTGTCGTCTAAGTGCCGGCCGAGTGCTCTTGTTTCCGAGCGGGAAGCGCGGTCTTTGTCTTCGAAGGTTTTCCGAGAAATGCATCTTCTTCGAGAAATGATGCGGGATCATAAATTTCACTTCCAACTATCTCTGCTCTTACAATATGATCAATGGTATGGTGACGGCCACCAGGCGGTTGAACTCGCCGTGTCATCGTCGTTCGTCAAGTGTATCAAATAATTGATTGGATTAATCAACACACTCTGAACGAGTGTGAAACGCAACCGAACCAGCATATCGTGTGTGTACTCCACTGACCGACAATACTTTTAGACAGTAGCGTTCAGAAGTGTTTTTCTGTCCAATAATTCATGAATGGAAAATGGATTAAAAAAATATGTCTGGCATGTGCTTAATTTTTCACGGATGGATGGATGGAAGGCGAAGTTTTTTTTTTCATTGGTGTGTAGAATTCGACGACAAGAACTAGTTCCCTTCCGGCTAGCTAGGGTCTGGGACCATTTGGGCAGGAGCACCTATTTTGGGCACTTGCTGCTATAACTCAGTCAATTTCAAACCAATTGATATGAAATATTGTTCATGGCTAGATACTGTGCGTATCTTATCGTGATGATGATGATGATGATTGTGTACCCACCATCAGCGCAAGGATTACCTATGGCTGCAGATTCATACCGGAAGGGAATGATCTACCTAATGGTTTGTTGTAGCAGGGTAAGCTAAATTTACTGGAGACCTTTGGAAGACAACGTGATGGTTGTTATCTCGTGGCAAAGTCTGGCCACCCCACGAACATTTGTCCAGAAACCAGTCCATTTAGCTTCCTTAGGCTACCCCTCCCAATATCCCAAGTATCATGTAATTTGAATATATTTAATTATATAGTTGACCAACTACCTGATTTTACCAGAAACAATAAATATTATGATTATGATACATAGAATGTTAATTGACTTGCATTACAATTACAACTTTATTTACCTGAACAGCGCTGAAACAAATCGTTGTTTTATTGAAGTTGAAGTTGAAATTAAGCAAATAACACGGAAACAAATGGTATATTAGTAGTAAAAAAAAACAAAATACAAGAATAAAACAAAACACAGAAAAGTAAACAAAATTTTGATCTTATAATTTTCCTGCATTTAAACCAAGCTGGAAAATTACGAAATCAAAATTGGTTATGGTAGATCTTACGCCGTAACGCACCATTATAAGGTGATCTACCCACGTTACGGGTAAATACTGTGCGTATCTTATCGTGTTCCAAAACCCAAGTCAATTGGCTGAAAATTGACTGAGCTACTGCAGCAAGTGCCCGAAATAGGTGCTCCTTCCCAAATGGTCCCAGACCCTATATATCCATGGGTTGTTGCACATCTATTAATGAGCTCGTTTCATGCTACTTTATAATTTTCAAATTCAAATATAAGAATGCCTACTACGGATACATAATGGTTATGTCGGCTTAGAAGTTTTATTTTATGAACACTTTTTTATATTTACTATTTATTATATTTTGAATGTATGAACCCGTCTTTGAATGTTCGCTATTTCAAAAATATTTTGGAGAAATTTTATCCAAAATATCCAAGTATAACACATGTTAAAACCAAAACAGAAACAAACTTAACATTTTCAAAAAGTGTCAGAAAACTTTTGCCAATCATTGTAGTTGTTTAGGCATCGGTGGTAGCCCAGTCGATAGACCGTAGTGCATCGCGCCACGCCGCGACGCCGTTCGTTGCTCGCCGCGCCGCGCCGGTTGTTAGTAGGTAGGTAGGTAGGTATGTGATGTGGTATAGCACATGCCGTAATGGTCACAAATTGAGCAAATGCGGATTCGCGTACGGCACTTTTTTGGCGACCGTGTTGCCTTTTGCTTGCATGTGGTTACGTATGACAGAATCGTGATGAATGCTGTGCTGGCTGACTGGCTGGCTGGTGCGGTGCGGTATGACGACGAGGGATTGTGAGTGAGAGAAAATGATGGGCTTGAGGGAGGTTTTGCATGTGCTGTCTGCTATTTGTTCATGGTTTTCAAATGCAATTTCCGCCATGGATAGGCGGCTAGTGGTTGGTTTAGGGAATTGAGAAGAATTCGAATGGCAATGTAACGATCGTGTTATGTGAATAGGATTTATGTTCACTAATTGGCAAAATTGTTTGATCCACCACGGTTAACCAGAGGCTCACAAATATAAGTATTGGGAGTAGGTAATGTTTTATCTAAGGATTGATCAGATTTTTAATGTTATGAGAACGACCCTTCATATGATTCTATCTAGCACATCAAAACACATTTGACACTTTGCAAAGTCGCTGTTGGAATTCAAAGAAACTGCAGTGTTCGTCGAAAATATTTGTGTTTTGATCACGTTTTTCTTCTCTCCTCATCTTGGCGTAAAGTCCCAACTGGGACAATCCACAGCCCCTATTGTCACAGCTGTAAAGATGTGCGTATTCAGCATTACCCAAGCTGAGAAGTAGGCTTTGTCTCAGTGGGGACGTAGCGGCAAGAAGAAGACCCAATGACCATTCGGCCCAATGACCATTCGGCCTAATGACCTTCGGCCGAATGGCCTGACACCTTCTAAAACATTCTTCCGTCGGTGACGAGGGTGACTATTCACCAGCAAACCAGATCATCGGACAGTAATGTGCCTCCCGAAGGACCTCGTAAGCCGTTTCGTCAATTTACCATTGATACAGTGCATTTATTTATCCTCGCATGGGGTCGATGTGCGGGTGTTATCCGAGGTGCCATGGTGTTTCATTCAGTAGTAATGTTCCGTGATTCACGGAACTAGGGTTGGTCGAGGGTTTGGTTCCATCATGCATCGAAAAAAAAAACATGTTCAGGTGCCGGAAGAAAGTTCTCCAAGTTGAAAATATTAACCCGGAATCAGGAGCGCAATTCGGTGAATTGTGAGAACGGCGTTTAAGATGGCGGAGACATAAGCTGATGCTGGAAAAAAAGAGTATTTTAATTTTAACTCATGGATGAAACACATTGTAGGGTAAAAGGGTATAATGCGCCCCACCGGGGCAAAACGCCCCTCTTCATTTTCTAGCGATTCAAGCGCTTTTCGCATGCGTGATTGATTAGAAATCTCAAATATTGAAGAATTATTGCCATTAAGCTGGTCCGTTAGTGGATTGGTGCAGAAAAGCAATAAAAATATCAAAAAGTCTGAAATCGAGGCTTTTGGCGTAATATTTTACCTCTTGTGAGCTGACTTCATTGTAAACGAAGCTAGTTCTATTCGCTTGTGTTACTTTGCAACTTTTATGCAGTTAAACACTCGTTGAAAGATCCTCCTAGGATAAGCATGTGATGGAATTATCCCCTGGGACAGTTTTATCACGGGGCTGGACGTTTTTCTTTTGCTGGGGCGTATTGCCCCGTTTGTTTTGAAAAGGCAAAATTTGGAACGTTTTCGAAAAACGTTTCAAAGCTTCCATAGCCACCTCTCCAAAGGCAAAGTTCGCATGCAACACTTCACTAACTTTAGTAACAACGATTTGCAGTGAACAATAGATGGAATAAGGCGTTTGTTTCAGATATATTGCCATTTCTGCTTAGGGGGGGGGGGGCATATTATACCTGTTTACCCTATTTCAGTTAAGATTCCAGAATATGTATAATTTTGGTGAAATTTGAAAATAGAAAATGTTTGGTACATTTTTTTTTTAAATAAAACTTATTTGTGAATAGAGAAAGAGAAAGTTCATTAAGATATATCTGAAAAATTACAGGCGGGTGCATTATATCTGTCCTCCTTATTTACTAGTTTTTTTTTCAACTTTGCTTTGTTTTCTCAAACGTGGCGGATTCTCAGAGGAAAGTAGAGTGAAGCTCTACAAATGCAACATAGGAAGAAATCACATACCAGCTTCCTGTATCCAAAGAATTACAGTAACCAAGAAGCATTTTCAGTTTTTATTTTTTACCTGGAACCTATGTATTAGCTTTTAATGGCTTTTGTGATGACAATTCAAGTATATGAAACATTATATCAAAACAATTAAAAGAAATTTCAGTTTTTTTGCGACGGATTTATAGATAGTTAGAGTTCCCTTTAACCCTTTCGAAACGGAATTCTCACCTTTCAGGATGCTACCTCGCTGGTCTAGAACACGTTTGTAATGGTCGATTTTCACGGCTGGGTAAATACGACCCAACCGTCCCCAAAGGGTTAAATTGGTGTGAAGATCTGCAAAATATTTGCATTTAACATCCGACTAGCAAAGGTTTTGAAATCACCCTAGAATGTAAAGGCAAAGCATGACTGTGTTGCTTCAATAATTTTGCTTTGCAAGCAAATTAGCATGTCCGTTGCAACAATAAAATCATTTTAAATAGTAACGAAAGCTGAATTGCATCATAATTGCTACTCAGTGTAGTTAGACAGTATGGAAAAAACAGGAAATACTGTAGTGGTTGCAATGAACATAAACACTGATTTGACAGTCTTAGGCTAATATTGGATTCGCTGTAATGGATTTCGGTACCAGAATGAGAAAGAGATCCGTCAGTGTATGTTTGCTTATAGTCACGATATTTGTTGTTAAAAAGCTCAAGGATAGTCTGGTTAAGCTTCAATGTGTTTTCACCCGATCTTTAATGGTTTTATTTCAAGTTGTACAATTTGAACGCGGGACACGGGAATTTCGCAATAGACCAAGGAAAACCACATTACACTGTTTAAAACTCCCACTAGGGTAATTCGCCAATTGTTGAACGGTTCCCAAGCAACACACATGTTATAATAGAGTTACGACAGCGCAAGTTTTGGTTGTATAGAAGTTTAATTTACGTAATTCTAACATTGTGTTGAAATAACGTAAAATAAACTTCTATACAACCAAAACTTGCGCTGTCGTAACTTTATTATAACATGTGTGTTACTTGGGTTAGTACCGGCATTTTGGTTTTCTTTTGTTTTTCCGTGCATAATTCCACTTTAGCTGAAACATATAGAGTGAACGTCTAGATCTACTTATCCCTTATACTGCCCATTGAATTTGTATTCCCTTAAATTCCATTTTCTAAGAAAAAATAGAACATTTGTATGGGAAGTCTGTAAGCCAAATATTGAACGCTTCCTTGAGCTAGCTCATCCTAATGTTGGACGGTTCTCGCCAATTGTTGAATGGTTGAAGCTTTGTTCGTAATTGATGACGAATAACCCGACATCAACCTATCATTCACCTGTTTTTATTTTGGCCACCAAACTCAACACAGACACGACAGTTACCCGATGTGGGTCCAACAGTGGTTCCACATTTGATAAAAATTGACCCGACTTTGACCCGACATCCGATATTTTTTCACTCTGGCGTTTTTTTTTCGGGTTTTTCGTGTTTTGTGCCCAGCTAGTCCGAGCTAGTGACAATTCATTTGAATGACAAGGAATCGCGCATTTGACGAGAGCTCTAGTGGAATGAAATCGTTTTAAACATGACTAGATTTGATTAGAAGTGAAAACGACAGAAAAAAGTACGCCTTTAAAAGTCCCTGAAACTCTCTTGGAAACCCATGGGACCCACTCAACCCCCAAGGACACTCATGGAACGAACCTTAAATCCCTTGAAAACACGTGGGTTGCTCCTGAGCCTCATGGAACGCCTTGAAATACTCCTAGGACCCCCTTAACACTCTGAATTCTTCTTGAACACCTCTGGAACGCTCTTGAAACCCATTGAAAACCTCTGGAATCTTTCTTAAGCCCACTGGAACACCCTTAGAACATCCATGAAACGCCCTTGGAACCCCATGAAATGCACGGTTAGATAAAGTGAAAAAAATTCTAGCAGTCATGCTAACATCGTAGGTTATGCCAGTGTTCAACAATTGGGTTTTTAAATTTAGAAAAATGTATTATTTTTTCGATTTCAGACGAAAGAGCATCTTTTTCTGAGCCACTATGATTTTTTTCAGATTTTTAGAGCTTTATTTTGGTGCCTAAAATCAATTTCAAAGAGATTTTTTGAAATCACCTTTTGACAGCTGAGCAACTGCTTGACAGCTCCGCCCAGTACAAAATGCGACGAGGGGTGTTCCGACAAATCGCTCCCATACAAAGTTCAAATTAATTTTTAAATAGGTTCCCGGGCACCAAAATTCATGAAAATTTGGATTTCGGCCCAGTTTGGCATGCAGATTCCGAATATGGAATTATCTCAACACCGCTAAAGAAGCCAATTGGATCATGGATGCATAATGATAGTGTGATAAGGAAAATATTTTTTCAAATTAAATTACAATGAAAATGTGATTTAAAACAATGTTAGTTAATGACATCCTTCCAGTTCTTGTAACTATGGTGTGCCTTTGATATTTGTGGTCGATTTGCCCGCAAAGCGTATTTCGTAACAGCAATTTCTTAAAATAAATAATTGTGCAGTTTTCGTGTCATCAGCGGTACAAAATTTTCAATAAATTTTTTTGACGTAAAATATGTATAATTTTGTAACTTAATTAAAGCAATATCGTGACACACATGTATATGCATCTACATCATACGTTTACGTTGGATAAAAATTACTTAAGTAAGATTTATAATAAAATATTCAGAAACTGTTCAACATTTGGGTAGTGTTCAACAATTAGCGAATTACCCCATATTCCGAAGCTAAAAACTCGTATTGTAGTTACCTTTTCAAAATTGGGATACTTCGTTCTTCTTTACTTCCTCTTACTTTCTTACTCGCTAATCTGACCTTTTTTTTTGTTGGGGCCCCTCTGCTTCCCATCAACCACTCACAAACACCTTGCTTGCTGACTGATGATAACCGCCAATGTTAGCCGATGGTACTTCAAGGTTTCTACCACGTCTGGCCACTTTTGCCTTCCCCATCGGGTCTAAGGGTTCTTGGCTTCTTTCGTATCCTAGCACATTGGTCGGGCTCCATACAAAGGGGCGGCCAAAACTCTCAAAAAACGAAATTGATATTTTTAAACTTTATTTCACCTTATAACAAAGATAATGTATTGTTGTTTTATGATTCTTAATTAAAAGCATACCAGCTTTTGTATTTCAATGACATTTTCACTGCCAAAGTGGCCTAAGTCATAAAATTGAATAATGAATTATTCGAAAAAAGTAAAATAATAATATTTTGAGAATGGAACATTTGTTTTATGTTATCCAGCAATTGACAGCTTGTTATTGGACTGTTTGAATGCACGTATGGTGCAAAATCAATATATCATAATTTTTTTCAAATTTTCATATATTGTACCTTAGGAATTTTGGTAATTTTTAAGTTTAAAAAATGGTTCTTGTCGTCACGTGTCGCCGCAATTTCGAATAGTACATCTTAAACATCATGCTTAGGGCTGCATGAAAACGCTTAAAGATTTTGCAGAAATTTGCAGTTTTTCAAATTAGAGCTATTTAAAAAAAGTCATGTTTTTCATATATTTTACGGTATTTTTCCATTTTTGACTGAAATAAAATTTATGTTCCCATATTTTTCACACGTTTTGAACAAACTTGACTGGATTTGATCGAAAGATGAACATTTAATCAAATTCAAATTGATTTTCCAACAAAAAAACGCAAAAAATTGGGGTTCACTGATTTTTATCGTTTTTGAAATTATTGAATTTACGTAATTTTTGAATACCCCTTTTTAAACACTAAAAATACTATATAACATATCTAGACAACCTAAAACTTCGATTAAACACATAAAAAGAGTTTTGGCCGAACTTTATCTTTTTCCGACCATTGTGCCTAGGCTACCGATTGAGATATTGGTGTTCAGCCAATATCGATGCCGGAATGTGCCTAGATTGGGATAGGACTTCATAGGGCGGTAAAATAAATTCATTGGTTTTTATAGCGATACGATGGGGTCCTGTGGTAAATGAAACGATACCTATTTCAAACCACGGTAATAGAAAATAGTGGTTCATTAGGCTGCGGCTAATTTTTCAAAAGTTGTTGAAACCTGGAATTCGTAAGCTCTTTTGGATTCAAAAGACACAAAAAGAGAAACCTCTGAGTTTACGCCAAAAATATTGAGATTTTAAAAAATCGTTTCAAAACAGATAAATACCAAAAACCGTTCAAAAACACGTATTTTATTTGAAAAATCAAATTTTTGGCAACATTTTAATTGTTTTCATGCTTAGTTTCGGGCTCAAAGTGAAAAATGTATACTCAATAATCATATGGAAGCCTTAAACTTCAGTTTTTTGAGTGTGCTGAATCAAAATATATTTTCATGTTCGAAATGCAAGGAAAAAAAATCCTCCAATGTGTTCCATGTCCCTAAATATGATGCTAAGTATCTGGTTTGGAGTAAACAATTGCAAAAACGTCAAAAACTCCAATTTTGCATGAAAAAATCAAGTTTTAAGGCATGTTTGGGGCTGTCCATAAACCACGTGGTTATTTTTTTGGGACTTCTCGACCACCCCCCCCCCCCCCCCCCGTGGTCATTAGTCCATACAAATTTTTTTATTCGTCCATACAAAATGCTCATCGGCCGAACCCCCCCCCCCCCCCCCCCCCCTCATGACCACGTGGTTTATGGACAGCCCCTTTTGGCTGTTTTTGGTGAAAAGTATCATGAAAATGACTACATCGATGAAAAGTTTGTTAGGGACAAAGATAGGCAACAAAAATATCTACAAAAGCAAGCTTAAAAATTCAAAATCGGTCAAACGGTTGAAAAGTTATAGGACTCTGAAGTTAATTTTTTTTGTTAAAAAAGAAAAAAATAAGTTAAATCTTCAAAAACTCATGTTCACTTCGGAAAAAAAAAATTTTTCACGAGTTTATTCGAAATTTAATTTGTGAGAAATTCATAAAAAATGATTGACGCGATCACCAAGGCAATCTTTGATTATTTCATTCGCAAAATCATGAAACATTTCAAATGAGCAGAAAATCATGGCTTACACAGCAATTTAATCTGTTTAGTAGTACCCCTGATACCTTTTTCAAAATTTAAAAACCCAATTGGAGCCCATATATTCTGGATCAATTTCATCTCCAACAGTTAAAACAACCATCTAATGACCGTAAATGAAGTTCATCAGCTGCATTTTTTGCAATTATCCCACAATCGCAACTTCACTATCTCACACATTCGCTCGTTTTCTCATCGTTCTCACCTACTCATCGTCATCGAGTGTAAAGCTGACCAACGACGGGCAGCCAAGAAGAGGCATACCTCAGGGTACACTCGAGTGAGTGACTGCAATACCAACCGGGACTGATCTTCTCTCTCTGGAAAGGTTCCCGTAGTAATTTGTAAGTCAACTCGGGGCTAATGGTTTTGCGCCTTATTCTTAGATCTATCGATGCACATTACGTCGTTAACGCTGAAGTAATATAGATCACCCTTTCCAGAGGCGTTCCATAAATTAACACTTCCACGCGTCATGAGAGACCCAGTGGCATATAGCTACGTCATTTAGCAATATCAACACACTTGGACAAATCAGCTGATTGCAGCACACATAGTATCCAAAACAAGGAAATTACTTCTGATACTGAACGAGCATTGTTGCAGCTCAGTCATTCCGGCCTCAAAAACCAGCCAGTTGAGCATTTTCCTCGGTCCAGTCAGTCGTCGTTGGTCCAGCCCATCCAGCGTGATCGTGAACTTGATAGGGCTTTCGAAGTTTGAAATTACATTCCGGAAAACCGGCGTCCAGACAATTGCGATTTGTTCTCTCGTTTTTGAGTGCTACTGCTAACGATCCCAAGCACCGGACCGAGGCGACCTCATCTTCTCCGTGTATGACATCAAATTGGCGGAAAATGTCCATAAATTTTAACGTACTTATCTCCGGGTCGGCTCCCGCCCGTCGCGGTTCACTCACGTGTCATTGACCAAGACCTGTACGAGTGTGTATATGTACCTACGACGAGATATGTTGATGGTTCCCGCCGGGGCAGTTGAAATTGAATATTTATCCACGTCGTTCTCACTGATCGCCAAACGGAATGGGGCAGAGGTGGTGTTTCCAAGTCGTTTGTTGCCGTGTATGAAATACAATTTTCCTAACGACATCTTAAATGACGAAAATACAAAACACTCCGGCAGGAAGCGATTACCGGATAACTGATTGCGACAATGGAAAACGGGTTTTGATATGCAAACATATTCGTGGATTGTTGGGGGGGAGGACAGTGTTCTCATGAACGACAACATATCTACCGTAGATGACGGAAGACGTTGAAGATGGTTGAAGACTGGGAGCAGAACAATGATGATATGTACTTATAAGAAGATTAGAAAAGGCATTTTTTGCCCATATGTGGAAACAGGTACTTTATTATTTATGGGCGTCTGAGGCTGAATGCTATTTTGTTGCTTCTAGCTCAGCTGGACTACGGGAGCTACGCTCATTAGCGTTTTGATATCAGGTATCATAACGTCGGATCAGGTGACACAATTGTCTTTCAATGGAATTCGTTTTTGCCACAATCGTTTATAGTTGAATTTTAAAATGCGAAACGACTGAAATTTTAATAGTGATGTGGAAGACCTGTTACCTTCCATACACAGTTATGGATCACACACAGTTACGGATCACTTTGATGTTTAAAGTCGAATATCTTGCTAATTCGGCACGAAATTCATTTTTGTAGCATGATCCCATTTATTTTCTGAGATAAAAAGTCATTTACAAGAGTTCAATCTAAAAATAAAATGTATTTTAATGCAACGATAGTGTTGTCCTCTCACATCTGCCAGTAAACAGCCGAATTCCATAAGAAGCTACTCCTGCAGCGGTAAGCTCTAAAAGTGCCGAAATCCATCAATTTTGATATAAAAATCGCTCGTACACGTTGGATAAGATATGTATGTATCTGTTAAAAGAAGTTTTGTTTTATTCTGGGATTGAAATACTAAAATAATATGACTTTCAACAGTGATTCATAATGTGACCCAAAAACTGATCGTTTGACGCTATTATGGATCACTTTAAACAAATATAGTTTTTTGTTCCACTTAACGCTCTTGATACAATATTTTTACCTTAAAGTATCAAAAGTATCATTAAAAAACATGTAACCTTGAAAACCAGGTGTCTTGAAACACAGAGTTGTAATAATAACACTTATAATGGAGAGCATCACTGAACCGTAATGGTGCACCTCTATTGAATTAAATGGATTCGGGACATTTTTTTGTTTTCTCTTTATTTCTGTTGTAAAATCGGGTACTCCATCAGTAAAATAATAAATATACTGCGTAGTTTAGCCTTACAAACGCGAATTTATTAATAGACTTGGAATTTTGAGTAATTTTGCACTGATCCATAATATGTGGGACTCTGTGAAGCTGATCCATAATAGGGCATTTTGTAAACAGTGAAATATTCCTGTTCCGGTCGCCAGCAAGCAGCCGGGATGTTTTAGGACACCGCACCAGCAGAAGAGCATGTCTCATGCTGAGGGCTCAAAAACTGCTCCACAAGCCACAACTATCTCCCCCTCACTAAGCACTGAAGCACACTGAAGGTTTAAACAATCAAGGTGTATCCGCTTATAGAATGTCAATTCTCAATAAGAATAATCGAAACCCTTTTTTTATTAATAATTTACCAGACTTGGCAAGAGATCAGCCGAATACATATTATTGTATGCATTGTTGTATTGTTCTCGATTTATTGTATGCAATTTATATAGGTAGACAGGGGAACAATAATGTATTTTGAAATATGAATAGGATAGCGGGTATATATACGGCACAGAATTGTATTTGAATTCAGTTTGGAAAATAAACCGTCTAAGTAAAGTACCTCACTCGCGTTCCTTGTATCCGTCTCGAAACAGCCTCTCCAATTCCTTTTTTACGCGGAAATGACTTGCGATTATACTTCAAATGGATCGGTAATGAAAAGTTCGAATCAAAACATAGCCAACGGTGCTTTCAAAGTCGTAGTTTTCGTTTTATTTTATTTTTAATTGAATTTAGAAGGTCAAAAATACCACTAAGTGATCCATGACTGTGTACCCACGGTATTTGTCTGAAAGCTACATTCAAAATCGCAAATTTCATGTTTCCCGAGTACAGGTTGTTATCTCGGTAACCGTCTTGGTAGCTACAGTCTGGCCTAAGGCTAGTTCCAAGCGTATAGTCGAGATGTGTGTATGTATGCTGGTTCTCGACAATATTCCTCCAATCCACAACCAAAAGTAGCAAGCGCATTTCGGTAGTTCACGAAGACACCAACGTCTACGTTTTTCAGCAGCTCCTCCTTTCGATAATCACACTACGTGAAAAATTCAGCTTCAATTCATTTCAGATTACTAACGGTGTACGAATGGATTCCATGGAAACATTTTGGACACAAACCTTAATGGAATCTTCGGTGTAGTGTCCGGCGGAATCACAGAAGGAATCCTTAGAGTACTTCCAAGAGAAACCCCTGGACATCTCTTGGGTGAAAACTATGGATTTATCACGAGAGGAACCCTTGAAGCATTCCTTTGAGCAATCCTGGTAGGAGTCTCTAGAGGAATTTCTAGACCCATCCTACAGTGAAGATTCAGTGGAGGCATATCCAGTGAAAGCTTCCCTATAAAAAGTGCCTAGACGAATTTGGAAAAGCTTTGGACGAAATCCTGGATGAATCCAACCCAACACCAGAAAACCATGTTCGATCGTAATTTACCATAACACGTTTCTTCACTGAATCGTACGCCGTCTTGAAATCAATAAACAGATCATTTACAACTGATCCATTGTTGATCGTCCCTAACGAAAACGTGCATGATATTCGCCGGAAGACTCCTCAATCGTCCTCAACCTGTTAAATAAAACTCCAGACAAAATTTGTACGCTGAATTGAGAAGTGTTATTACTCTGTAGTTCGCGCCCTCCAGTCGCTATGGATGGCAAATGACACCATATAACCAACTAGAAGGAAGTTTTTCCTTTTCCCATTTCTTCTGTATAATACTACATATGTAAGAGTTGATGCAGCTGATCGGTACCGTGCTTGAGAAGCTCGGCCGGGATTTTGGTCTATGGATAAACTCCCACAGAGTGTTGAGATCATAGCTCTCGTTGATCTCACATATCCGCTAGCTCAGCTTCTGGTAATATTCTGCTACCGTACCATGTTCTGAAAAACGCTGAATGTTGGAACACATTGATAGCAGTTTCCTATAGTCCGACACTATAGGGTGCGAACAAATGTGGGCTTCGTGGCCGTGCGGCTAGAGGCGTCAGTCATCTTCTTAAGCCTCGGAGTGTGGGCTCGATTCCCGCTCCAGTCGGGGAAAACTTTTCGTCAATCGGAAAAATTTTCACTGGGCCGCTGGGTGTTATATGTGTTGTCCGGTTGTCTAATGTTAGTGCTAGTTCGGTCTGTACAACCTTTGGTTGAAGACGGTGTAGTCGTAGTGGATTTTTTTTAATGTGAACTTGTTTTTTTTTTTCGAAGGTAAAAATTAGGCATGAAGACCATTAATGAACAATACATCGGATGCGTACCCAAGTAACAATGAATGCTGAACAATGAGAGTATTAGCTGAACAATAGCTGGTTAATGATATCAATGGCTGTACACAATGACAGGTGGATATTGGTCTGAAGTAAGGCTTGTTCAACCTCTTTAATCAGCTATACATAGATGGTTGAATATCAAGTTGAATAGAATATTATTCATCTAGGTAACCAGCTTTGAAACATACACCAGCATGCAGAATTATTCATTGTTCAACCTTTAATCAAATATTTTTTGACAGCTGGACCCAAGCATGTTTTCGTGAAGTCCACATCGCTTTTTCAGGCGCAATACAGACGAGTTCAACTTATGTTCTTGACTATTCAGACACAAAAAGTAAATGCTTAAGATTATTTTCGAGGATATGTATACAAGTGTGTGTGACCGTAGACTATTTAAACAACAGGTCTTAACTGGTTGACGAACAGAACGATAATAACTATTTATTGAACTATCAAAAATTGTCACTGTTTTTCAGTGCTTGCTTGGTTGCTAAGGATGTTCTCCGTCGCCTTCTTGATTTGCACCGCCATCACTCCTCCTCGACGGTAGTATCCGGGCAGCTTCCCGAAATCGTGTTTGCTTCACCCGTTGAAGTGGTTTTGTCATCATATCGGCGATCATATCATTTGTTGATAGATATTGCGGTTTGATAACTTCTTCTTGCTTCATCTGGCGAACAAAGTGATACCTCGTGTCAACGTGTTTTGAACGACGTCCACTTGAGTTTGCATCGAGTGGTTTGATAGCGCTTTGATTATCTTCGTTGATTATTACAGGCAGATTCATTCGAATTCCTAAGTCTTGAAACAGTCGTAATATCCATTTTAGCTCCTTGCAACTTTCGGCCAATGCTACATATTCGGCTTCCGAGCTGCTCAGCGTGACACAGTCCTGCTTTCTTGAGCACCACCCGACCATTCCACTGGCGTATCGAAACAAGTATCCAGTTGTAGACTTGCGATCTTGTGAATCTCCTGCCCAGTCAGCGTCGACAAATATTTCCAAAGGTGTATCCACTCCAAGTATTAGTTCGTAGTCGATTGATCCTTTGAGGTAGCGAAGTACACTGGAACCTCTATTTATGCACATAGCTGGGACTGCATAAATTAAAAATGTGCATAAATTAAAAAAAGGCATAAAAAGAGGGAAATTTATGCATAAATTAAGTTCGGGCTTCAGAATCTAGTTTGCGAGAACAGGTCTTGCTCATGGGCAGTTGAGGTGGGGCTAAGGGGGTTTCCGGAAAGATCCCAGAGAGCCCAGAAAGGGGGTTCCAAGGGGCTTCAGGGGCGTTTTAAGGGGTTGTTTCGGGGGATTTGAGGGTTCTAAGGGTGTTCTGACAAGATTTTTTGGTGTTTTCATGGGATGATGGGGAATTCTGGTGTATTTCAAAAGTATTAAGTGGGTTTCAGGGGCGTTCAAGGGGCTTTAGGGGCAATTCAAGGGATCTCAGAAGCTATTGAAGGGCGTTGCAAGAGGTTTGAGGGGCGTTTTACGGTTTTTCAAATATCCCCCTTAACCCCCTCGGACCCCATGTAACGAATCTCAGAAGCTCCAAACCTCTTGAAAACTCCTCCGTAACGCTTCCGTAACGCCTCTGAATCCCACCGAAGAGGCTCTGAAAGGTCCTGAAATGCCTTCAAAATCCCCCTTAGACCCCCTCGGACTCCATGTAATGGATCTGAGAGGCTCCAAACCCCCTAAAACTATTCCGTAACGCTTTCGTAACGCCTCTTAATCACGCCGAAAATGGTCTGAAACATTCTGAAATGTCTCCAAAATCCCCCTTAAACCCCCTCGGATCCCATGTAACGCACCTGAGAAGCTTCGAACACTCCGAAAACTCCTCCGTAACGCTTTCATAACGCCTCTTAATTCCGCAGAAAAAGCTCTGAAACGTCCTGAAATGCCTTCAAATTCCCCCTTAATCCTCCTCGGACCCCATGTAACGCACCTGAGGGGCTCCGAACCCCACGAAAACTCCTCGTAACGCTTAAGTAACGACTCTGAATCCCGCCGAAAATGCTCTGAAACGTCTTGAAATGCCTCCAAAATCCCCCTTAAACCCCCTCGGAACCCATGTAACGCACCTGAGAAGCTTCGAACACCCCGAAAACTCCTCCGTAACGCTTTCATAACGCCTCTTAATTCCGCAAAAAAAGCTCTGAAACATCCTTAAATTCCTTCAAAATCCCCTTTGAACCCCCTCGGACCCCATGTAATGCACCTGAGGGGCTCCGAACCCCACGAAAACTACTCCTAACGCTTAAGTAACGCCTCTGCATCCCGCCAAAAATGCTCTGAAACGTCTTGAAATGCCTCCAAAATCCCCCTTAAACCCCCTCGAACCCCAAGTAACGCATCTAAGAAGCTCTGAACACCCCGAAAACTCCTCCGTAACGCTTCCGTAACGCCTCTGAATCACGCTGAAAATGCTCTGAAACATCCTGAAATGCCAGAAAAAATCCTCCTAAACCATAGCCCATAAAAACGCCTCCATAATGCCTCTGAAACCAGCCTAAAATGCTCTGAGACTTCCTGAAATGACTCCGAAACCCCCTTAAGACCCACTCGGGCCCCATGTAACGCACATGAGACCTTCGGAAACACCCAAAATCGAGCCTGTAACCTTCCTTTGCTCTCCTCTGTAAACACCCCTTGGCCGACGTTGCAATAGTTCCCATCAATATTAAATATTCTTATGCACAATATTGGTTCTGAGTAGCTTTCCCTCTTTTTATGCAGGGCATAAAAAAAGGTGCATAAATTAAATGTGCATAAAAATAACATGCATAAAAAGAGGTTTTGGTGTACACGTTTTGCTTCTGTCCAGTCGGAATTGGTGGGACAGCTTACCTTCCTTCCAAGGATCGAAACAGCTGCAGCAATGTCCGGTCGAGTATTCGTGGCCACATACAGCAACCCTCCTATAAGGCTTGCGTATTGACGCTTGTTGGGTAGCGCTTTCTCCTCCTTTGTCTGTAGGTGTCCAGGATCCAACGGTATTTTGCTGGGTTTCGCATCCTCCAATCCAAATCTAGTCAGCATTTTACGAATGTATGTTGCTTGATTTATGGAAATGTGTTCTTCGGCACGGTTAACTTGGATTCCCAAGAAATGCTTAATGTCCCCTAAGGACGTTACTTTGAAATTACAATTCAAATCCTTGATTATGGCATCATAGTCTTCCTCCGTGTTGCAAACAATGACAAAATCGTCCACGTAAACAGCAATATACGAAACCTTACCGTTACAGCTGCGCTTCACGTAAAGGCAAGAATCATTCACGGAAGGATAGAATCCCATCTTCTTGAGAGTATCATCTAGCTTATGGTTCCAAATCCGTGCAGCTTGCTTCAGTCCGTATAGCCCTTTGCGAAGTCGACAAACCATGTTTTCTCCTTCAGCTGCAACGCCTGGTGGTAGACGCATGTAGACTGTTTCCTGCAGCTCTCCGTTCAAATAGACAGTCTTCACATCAGCATGTTTTATCAGCATCTTCTTTTGACTTGCCACAGAAAACAGCGTGCGGTAGGTGATTTGCTTGACAACGAGAGCGAATACCTCATCGTAGTCTTCTTCAAATTTTTGAGTGTAGCCTTGAGCCACCAATCGAGCTTTGTATCTCACCACTTGACCTTGCTCATCTGTCTTTCTCTTGAAAATCCAGCGGCAGCCGATTGTTTTCTTTCCAGCTGGCAATGCTTCAAAGTCCCACACATGGTTTTGATGCAGCGATTGGAGCTCGTCTTCGATAGCTTCTTTCCACAGTTCCTTACACGGACCAGTCATGGCTTCTTTGTAACTGCTCGGTTCCTTCAGTTCATGTTGTACTGCATTTCCAACGGCATTGTAGCGATCCGGAGCCACTCCTTTAGTTGAACGACACGACCGTCTTGGTGTTTCACAAATATTTTCATGCTCCATTCGAACTTGCTCCTCCTGAATCTCATGATCTTCTAGAACCCCGGCATCTTCATAAAACGACTCATCCAGGTTTTCATCCAAATCTTCCGGATTTGCATCATTCGTCAAAAGTTCAGCTTGTTCGGAGTCCTGTTTCACGGGCGGCAATTGAAAATATTGATCGTCTTCAACTTCTCCTGGAGTCTCCTAAGTAGTTTGATAGGTGTTCAAAAAACGTGCATCCCGGCTAATGGTGATCTGATTCGATTTCGTATTGATGAACCGCCATGCTTTGTGCTGCTGTGAATATCCCACGAAAATCAACTTCTCGGCCTTCGCATCAAGCTTCGTCCGCCTAGCATCCGGCACGAACACGTACGCTTCCGATCCAAATACTTGCAACATTCTCATGTCCGGTTTGAATCCATGCCAGTTTTCAAAAGGTGTTCGCTCAGCTGACTTGGTCGGCAATATATTTTGCAGGAAATTCGCAGTGTTGATGGCTTCTCCCCAATAGCGGTTATGCATTCCAGCCTCCAAGAGTAAACCCTGATAAAAAATATCATAAAAATACGATAAATTTTATTGTTACAATACCATTTTTTCGAAAAATATTCACCATTAAACGTATTGTAATTTACACGGCACACTCACCATCACCCCTATTGTTCTATACCATTCGGCGAATGGTAAATGGCACTTTTACAATAAAAATGGTGGTCGTTATGTATCTTAACCATAAAATTTTGAGAAAATTTTCATACACTTTTTCGTGAAAAACAATAGAATGTATTGTGTTTTTATTAGACATTTTTAGGGCAATTTTCAAAAGAAAACAATACATCTTAGGGGCTGTCCATAAACCACGTGGTCATGAGGGAGGGGGGGGGGGGTCGGACAATGATCATTTTGTATGGACAAATAAAAAAATTTGTATGGACTAATGACCACGCGGGGGGGGGGGGGTTTGAAAAGTCCCAAAAAATGACCACGTGGTTTATGGACAGCCCCTTAATGTTTTTTCATTGTTCTTACAATACAAATACAATTAACTGAATAGCGTCAAATGAATCGTTGTTACAATAAAAATACAATAATACTTGTTGTTATTTGTAAGCAATTTTCGCTTTTGAAAATCCATAGAATTTATATTTCCCGCTAACATTTATATCCAGCATTTACGAGCACTAACGGCCGCCAGAATGATACGCACATTTTAGGATAAGAATCAAACACTCTGATGTCTGTCTGGTATGTATTGCTTGGCAGCTGTTGATAAGATCTATCTTCAATCTTTTCAAATAACTGCCAAATATCACAAGTCAGACCTCAGGTCGCATGATCCATACCATAAATTGTTCACAATTCATGTGGCCATTAGTATTCTCCGTGCAGCTGAAACCCGGAACTTTCGACTAGCGAAGTTGGATTTTTCTCCAAATCCGTGCGTCGGACCTAACTTCGGAAGTAGTGCGCTGTATAGCGGGCCAGGTTTACTATACAGCGCACCACTTCCGAAGTTAGGTCCGACGCACGGATTTGGAGAAAAATGTTACCGAGAAATATGATTTTTTTTGGTTTTTCAAAGGCGAAATCTGTTTACATAACAATACATATTATTGCATGTTTATTTTAACATCGGTTTAATTGACCCCATTAAACTAATTGTATTTGTATTGTTATCAATGGTAGTTTACTATTTACTAGATTCCTTTAATTTATTGGAAAACATTAGAAAAAATATTGTTCATCTTTTTATTGTCGTAACATCCTGCTTGGCTAAAACCTGATTTTCAGCTAGTTTTCTATAAGTACTTCCTTAGTTATTCATTGAGAGCTTCCTCTGCCAACACGGCTTGTTGACGTCTGGCAGTCGTTGAAGTTTTAGCGAATAACATTTGATAACCGAAACATCTATAGTATTCAAATTTAAAACGAAAACTATAAAAACATATGTCAAGTGATTTTGTATTTGATTATACAAACATAATCCAAGCAACAATAATATTTATTGTTATTTATTTGTTACGAATAGTTTTTAAATGTAATTGAGAAATAGACTCTTTTTTAATAAAAAGTCCATGAGAACTTTGCTGGCACTTTTGCAACTATTTAAAAACAACATAAATTAATTTTTACTGATAGTAACTTTAAATTATTATAGAACTATTGAAAAACAATCGAATCAATTAGTCACTAATAAAGCTAATGTTCACTTATTGTACGAACTATATGGGCTTGATTTCTATTGTAAAAAGTGACAATATATCTACTATGTGTTTTATTGTGAACAATAAAACCAGTCATATGTTGATAATATTTACCATGCAATGAATGGTATTTTTTTATCCGGGAACACCTCGCCATTTCAACCAACGAACGATTTTTGCGCTCCGCAATTCCATTTTGTTGTGGTGTGTAGGCCGTGGTAAACTCCTGCTGGATCCCTTCACGCTTCAGAAACTTTATCAACTCACCGCTACGATATTCACCACCTTGGTCCGATCTCAGCTTCTTCGGCGGTCTACCAAATAGAGTTTTCATCTTCAATTGCACCAGCAGTTTCCGATTTCTCCCGTAACAAGTACAGCACGGTATATCTACTGTGGTCATCAATTAGTGTGAGAAAATACCGTCGTCCTCCTGGGGTTGCCGTCCTCATAGGTCCGCACAGGTCCGTGTGCACCAAGTCCATCACCGCTACTGATTTCTTCATCGCTTTCTTTGGAAATGGCAAACGGGCAAATTTTCCAGCAAGGCAAGTTTCACACGTGATCTTGGTGCCATAGTTACGTATCTTGATTCCAGTCGTTAGTTGTCGGTGTTCCAAATCTTGTATTGCTTGAACGTCACGATGGCCGAGCTTCTTATGCCAGTCATGAATACACTCCTTTTCACAGCATTCAACTTTCATTGCATTTGACCGCTCCACCATTCGCAAGTGATATAGTCCATTTCTTCGCACAGCTACAGCAGCGACTCGATCCTCACGTGCAATGGTACACCCGCTCTGATCAAAAATGACTCTAGTTCCTTTGGCAACCAGCTGTCCCACAGAAACTAGGTTCATATCCAAGTCGGGAACATACAGCACCTGAGTAAGCGTAATCTTCTTGGCGACTCCATCTTGTCCGTAGCAATCCAACTGGCAACTTCCGACACCTTTGACGATAGCTTTTCACCATCCGCAACGGTCACGAATCCTGGCGTTCCTGCGTTCGGCTCTTGAACCTCCTCGAAGTATTCCGAGTTTGCGCACATGTGGGAACTTGCTCCTGAATCTACAATCCAGTGATCGGTTGGACCTTCCCTCGCACTGAATACGAAGGTTTCTTCCTCAGACGCCGCAACTCTCGCTTTCGGTGGATTCTTGAAGGTTCGCCTGCTTTCATGACTTCCAAACTTTTGGCTTCGAGCATCTAGATCTTTGTCCTGCTTCGCCAGAACCTTGCAATCACGCTTCTTGTGACTAGCTTCCTGAAAATGATGGCACACGATTGTCTTCAGCTTCCCATTTACCTTGAGAACCGACGAATCAACCGGAACAATTTCTTTCTGCTTCTGTACCTCATTGATGATCATGTCCTTCACGAACGCCAACGTCAGTTCTTCAACGGAGCGATTCTCCAGGGTTGTGGTTAACGCATCGAACAAACTCGGAAGGCTTCGGAAAACCAGGACCACTTGAAGATCGTTATCCAGTTTCGTTCCAGCATTCGATAGCTTCTCGAAAGGGTCTTCAAACTTGATGAAATGGTCTACGATGTCGTCCCCTTCGTTGAATTTCAGGTCGCAAATCCGCTTCAGTAGGTGTACTTTGGATGTCAGAGACTTCTTCTCATGCTGCCGTTTCAAGTTTGACCAAACTTCCTTCGCTGTCTTGGTGTTCCGGATTAGGCCGTGCTGACTCCGACTGAGCAATAGTCCAATGCAATGGTCGCACGCGCCTTTTGATCTGCTTCTTCCCAAGCCACCAGCGCCGCAGCATTCGAACCATCAGCAGCCGCTGCCGGCTTCACTCCCGGTTCCACGAACTTCCATAAGCCTTCTCTCACCAGCAGGAATTCGACTTCGAGCTTCCACGCATCGTAGTTTTCGTTGTTGAGCTTGATGATTCCTGATCGTTCCATTTTCGAGATTTAAATCCGCAGGCCCATAACCTCTTGGACTATAGTGAGGCCGTAGATCGGTAGACTATTTAAACAACAGGTCTTAACTGGTTGACGAACAGAACGATAATAACTATTTATTGAACTATCAAAAATTGTCACTGTTTTTCAGTGCTTGCTTGGTTGCTAAGGATGTTCTGCGTCGCCTGCTTGATTTGCATCGCCATCAAAGGTGAATGACTATAAACCAGGAGGTCCGTGTTCAATTCCCAGTTTTCCCACAGATTAATTTATACATTCCTAATCATCTTTTCAGGAAATAGACGCAGCTAATGATAAAAATAGGCTCACAAAAGTGTTTTTATTTTATTTTTACACAATTAATAAATTCAATTGATTAAGCGCATATGAAACCTTAAATCAGCCTTCCAATGATCCTCAATTCAGCTAAAAGTTGAATGAAATCACCAAAATTAGATGTTAAGAAGCTGAATAACGGATTGTACCTCTTGTGCTCAGCTGTTGTTCAAATGAAGGCTGATTTAAAAAAGTTGGAGAAACGTTTGTACAGCATCAAATTGTTACCTGGGTAAGTCCTTTGCTTAACGTTAGATCATCTACCAGGATATGGTACATTTGATTATTTTGATGGACATATTGGATGTTCTGACATCACCCGAAGATTTCATATTCCTGAACTTCTTTATAGTAAACTAGCTGTCCCGGCAAACGTCATACTGCCTGCCTACTGTGTTTTTTTTTACATGACCCCCTTTCTAGAGATCGGAGGGGTCTCACACTATGGTAAGAACCTTCCCCGGCCCCAAAAGTACCCACATCCAAAGTTTCACGTCGATAGGTTCAGTAGCTTCCGAATACATAAGGGTCAGACAGACAGAAATTAATTTTTATATAGGGTGACGTTGGGTATTATCGGCACGTTTGTTCTCTTTGTCATGGGGGTTTTTGCCGGCCAAATTTCCTGAAACTTGGTCGTATAACTCAGCTTGGTTGGGAAGGATTTGAGGCCTACTCTGAGTTTAACAGCATTCAGGAAACCCCCCATGACGAAGACAAGAAAACTGCCGAAAATACACAATTTTCCCTATATAGATAGATTTCACTTACTTCGTCTGAATCAGTGCTCAACCATTGTCGAAATGTTTTCATGATTAAGTATGTTTCGAATTGCTTTATGCGCACATTCAAACTGTTTGGCAAAATGGCATGTTTTTTTTTTTTCAAAATTAGTATAGCGACAAATTTTGATATTTTGTTTGAAGAAAAAAAAAAGAAAAAAAAATAAACTAATTAGATTTTTTTATTTATTTATTTATCGTCTTTGAATTTAAAAATCATACAGACTGTTATCTAAAACTAATTTTTATTCTAAATACATTCTTGGACACATTAAAATCGAACAAATGGTACACTTCATCAAAACGTTGGATATTAGAATTGACATTGCTAATATCCAAAACAGTTCCTCCCTCGATAATGTCCGTTCTATATTTCTTCAAGTGCTTCTGCCTAATGACTGTTGCAATTATTAAAAACCCAATTGCCAGCGTTTGTCACCATATGACCGGCGACGACAAAAAGCGGAACAATAATTTTCCTGACACTGACAGCAGGTACAACTGCGTTGGCGTTGGCGGCAGCGTCGGCAGATAGGCGATAACCTGCCGTGGTGCTTCAACACAATCAATCGTCAATGTTGTGATCGTATCATCGCATCGGCGCGGGAAGCAAAAACCTCCAAACGGAAAACGTGGGGGCAATGTTGTGCAGGAAAATGCCGCACCGCACTACCGTCGTCAGTCCATGTGCGGTGCATACTGAATAATTGATTAGTTTTGCTAGATTCACCTTTTGCAATAACAAACAGCTGAAGTCGCCACTTTGTGAAAGAGCATTAGCGGGGAAACAGCTGGGCTGGGTGAGGTAAAATGCTTACCACGATTTGGAAATTTGAAACCATGAGTTAAACCGCTTGATACACTGAAAATCTAGTGACGGGTCATAATACCCAAAAGGAGCATTTTATGCCGATTCCCCCTACAATGACAAGTGAGACAGCACGGGGGAGGAATGTTTCTTTCCCAGGCTGGAGCTATGTCACTGTCAGGGTCAGCACGGACGATGGTCAACGGAACCATAACATTATGAGGCAGCGCACTAGGTTAGATAGGTATGTTTACGTGCATTACTGAATGGTGACAGGAGTTGGACAGCTCGTGTCCGAGTCACTGAAAGTATGCAAAATTGAATTCTTGATGTGACCACGTCACGAGTCAGGGAAGACTTGAAGCTACCCACATCAACGCTGTGACATGTGTCATGTGTCGGGGAAAAGAGCATGAAAAAGATGTCCTTGCCGGGGCCAGTCCTGTGTGAAGGACGATTCGGTACATTATTGTTGGTGTGACGGAGAGATGATATCAGTGACTAGGTTCGTTTGCATACTTAATTTGTTGATTAGGACCTAACTATCGACAACGAACTGACAGAACTCTGTTGATTGATTTCGATAATGGTGCGTCAATTACCCGAAGAAACTGTGGGACATTAAATATTATCCATTGCAAGAAAAATTATCGCGCAATGCTATTAGAAAACGTTGATAGATGTGCGCAGTTGCATTTAATCGCTTCAGTATGTTTTACGCGGTTAATACCTACTTGGGTAATTTCCGCACTTATTGTAGAGGACGCGAACATGATTTAATGTACTGGCGACGATCTATCAGCGATTTTGCACATATTTGCGCGAAAATCTACGGCGAAACGCGCAATAAGTTTAACGAATACGCAGAGTTTATTAAAATCTTGTCTTAGCTGCACAAAGTCATTCAATCATAATACAATTTCTGTCGTGGTTGATGTTGCCAATATACTGAAATCAGAAACGAAAAATAATTGTGAAAGTAACAGAGAGCAGAATAGTAAGAAATCAAAGCTAGCTTTTCTCAGAGATGGCGCCACAACATTAGAAGTAAAATCATTTTTCTTGTATGGACAAATCGCTGGCTTGCACTTGTTCCGCATCGCAGCAATCTGTGTCTTGGGGCAAAAAGTTGCAAATTAGAAACAAAATCATTATCCCTACGCGTTTCTTCTGGATTCATTGCAGTAGCAGAGCATTGATTACATCACCATACAAATTTCAAGCTGTTTACCTCTTTTTTCCTGACTGGCATTATCCACCCGTGTTGCGCGTGATGTTTCGAGTGGATTGGTGCTAGGCGGCGCCGCTGTATATGTGAAAAACACGTAGAACTCTAGCGCCGTCTACGATCGTATAGCGTAACCTTCACTGTTACTTTACACTGTTATCACGTTTTCCGCATTTATCAGAAAAGCGCCTCTACCGGCACTCTAGCAAAAACGCAGCGGATTGCTTCTCATTGAAAGCTAAAGGTTGAACAAGGGTGTCCAGTTAGCCTAGTGGTTAAGGCTAAGGACCGCCAATCCGAACACGGCGGTTTCAATTCGCGTTCCAGTAAGGAAAATTTTCTCGAAAATATACAAATTCATGCAATGGCGGGCAAAGAAAGCCCTTTAATAGTAGGAAATCAAAGCTTGTTTTTCTCAGAGATGGCGCCACCACATTAAAAGTAAAATCATTTTTCTTGTATGGACAAATCGCTGGCTTTCACTTGTTCCGCATCGCAGCGATTTGTACCCTGGGGCAAAAAGTTGCAAATTAGAAACAAAATCATTATACCTATGCGTTTCTTCCGAATTCATTACAGTAACAGAGAATTTATTACGCCACCATACAAATTTCAAGTTGTTTACTTCTTTTTTTCTGACTGGCATTTTTCACCCGTGTTGCGCATGATGTTTTGAGTGGATAGGTGCCAGGCGGCGCCGCTGTATATGTGAAAAACACATGGAACACGAGCGCCGTCTATGATTCCGTAGCGCAAACTTTTCTGCTTGTTTACACTTGGGGATGACTATTTTAGCTAGTTTGGCCTTGACTGACATTCATGTTTTGACAATTAAATTGAATTTAATAGTTTGGAATGGCAACTTAAGTGACCGGTGTAATACAAGTAGCCGGTAAATCGACAATAGCAGGCAACAGAACAGGGAACTAAAAGAGCAGGTAACAGAAAACTGAACGGTGAACATAACAGATAGCCGAATAGGAAACAGAACAAAGGAAACAACATTAAACAGAAACGGAAACTAAACTATTCTCTGAACAGAGAAAAGAATTAAACAAGACCAGAAAAAAGAAAAAGTAGTAAATAACCGAAGGCGGCTAATAACAAGACAGACATCTACCCTCTTGCTCCATATACCTTGGGAGCTACAAGCACACTAGCGCCACGAACGACTTCAGGGAACAACATCGTGAATGAGTGTGCATGCGATGCTACCATTTCCGTGTACGTATTTGCATGTACACGCACACAATCATATTTTAATGTTCCTGTGAATCGTTGAGGGCGTTTCAACCATGTCGCCTGCAACAGGGTGGGAGCTGTCTGTCTTGTTATTAGCCGTCTTCGAAAGAACGCAATAAAGACCAGAACTGATAGCTGCACAATAACAAAAAATAGAGAACATAGTAAACTGACCTGGAAGTTTGGACTGAGTTTGGTGCAAGTTGAGCGAAGCAGCTACACAGCCTGGATGAATTGAAACGATTTGATTAACTAATCCGACGTTTCTGTTTACTGAGCATGAGCAGAGCATAGATGACCGTATAATTCGTATAGTATCTACTCCGTGATTGACCAGAATAAACTTTTTTTTTTATCTGTATTAACGAGATTTTTAGCCCTGGGCTAGTTCATCTCGGGACCCACGCTTTACTTCCATTCCGAAGGAAGAACTCACATTTAGCGAGTTTGTCGGGAGTGGGATTCGATCCCAGGTCCTCGGCGTGATAGTCAAGTATTCTAACCATCGCACCAGATCCGCTCCACAATAATCTGAATTGCACAAGGAACCAATAAACGAGGATTGGGAGTTGTTACCGCTCTCAATGTGCATCTTTCAGAATTCCAAACTTTATTAAGTCAATAATGACGCCGGCCACGTCCTCGAGAAATGAAACCAATGTTAGTGTAATGTGCGTTGCTACAAGAGACCAAGATCATCTCATCTTCACCACGACTGTCATGGGAAGAAGTTTTTGTTAGTTGTTAGTTGCTATGATAGAGAACAGTACAGAGAAAACTGCAAAATAAAACAGAACAGAGCATAATAAAAGAACAACAGAAAACAGAACAAAAAATAGAACAGGTAGTCGAACAGAACAGAGAAAACAGCAAAGTACTTAACAGGTAACAGTACTGGGAGCTGAACTGGAACTCATTGAACAATAGGGAACATAACAGAAAAAAAAACAACAGATGATGGGAACCAAAAACTGCAAGGAGAACCAAAAGAGAACAGAGCAGACAAGAGAACAATACATAGAAGATAGAACGAAACGGAGAACAGAACAGAAATCAGAACAGAGCAGTGAAGAGAATTGTCAGACAAAAGAGGCACAAAACAAGCAACAAAGAAGACGCGGCGACTACTCTTTATCCCAACTGGTAACAGTTAATGACATGATCTCGACTTTTTTTGTTGCAGACAAAACGGAAGCTGAATATGTTGTGTATTTTTCAACTCGTGAATAATCAATTATTACAAACCAAAAATCGAAACTTTTTGATGATACATCTTCAGCAGCATTGTAGTGTTTACCGACTCGAAGTTACCGCTCGAAAATCACAATGCTAGGCTTTAAAATCCCTAAATTCGTGGTGCACGATCTTTGTCCTATTCTGTTCAAGTTGGGACAAACGTATGTCGCATTGGGTAGAATGTTGCAACAAAATCAGGTTGCGACATTGTCGTTATTGTTGCGCGATGGTTGAATTTTGATTCACTAGAACAGAGAAAAACAAAAAGCAAAAGAGAGAATGGCAGAAAACAGAGCTGCAAAGCAAACAACAGAACATATTCAAGTTCAGGATTGCGGTCTGAGTTCCGAAATTTTTCGAAATCGAAGGTTTTTCGGTCCCAAAAAACGGAAAAATTTCAAAAACATGTTTCGAAAAACAACTACTAGACGAAGAAACAACAACTTATTCGATTCGCCGAAGAAGATCCAATAGGGATCGAAACGTTGGAAATAGAAATGGAAAGCACAGAATGGAACACAAAAACTTAGCAGAGTATAGAACAGACATCTGTGAATAGAATATAATAGGGAACAGAGCTGAGAAAGCAGCAAAGAACAGAACAGAAAAAAATAGAACACAAAGCAAAATTGAATAAAACAGAGAATTGAATAGGAAACCAAACCGAAATTGAAAACCGAAATAGATAATAGAATGAAACAGATTAAATAAGCAAATTAAAGAGCAGAAAACAGAATGAGAATCAGAGCAGAACACAAAATAAAAACAAAAATCTCTGTGAAGAGCAGAGAGTAGAATGAAATTCAGATCAATGAACAGGAAACACAACAGATAACCAAACATAACCAAACACAAAACAAAATTATTAACAAATCAGATTACGGATATGGGAACAGAACTAAAAGCTGATCATAGGAAAGAAAAGACAGAGAAGAATTGAGAATAAAAAAGGGTAAAGAACAAAAATAAAAAAAACAGCGGAGAATGGTATTGTGAATAAAACTAAGCAGAGTAGAGAATAGGAAACAAAGCAAATATCAAATAACTGAAAAGGAATCAGAACAGAGAGTTGAACAGTTAATCGATTAAGACGTGTATCGGAAATTAACTGTAAACGTTCAAAATGCTCTATCTCGAAGCATGGTTGGTCTTTTTATTCCGGTTCTTCTATCAAATCTTCACAATATAATTAAGTTTAAAACAGCCTGTAAGAGATTTGAAAAATGCTTAGTATCATAAAAAATATGGTTCAATGAGTACACCACACAAAATATCAATAGTACAAAATACTACTTTTTTTTTTAATGTTGCAATAACTTGTAGCGAAAAAATGTACGGGAAAAAATCTGGAAAATAATATTAATTATTAACAGTTACGTACACATAACATATTATGTTTCCAGTTCAAAACCGAATTAGCGACATTTTTTCTTTGACTTCCGCTGCTTTTGCCTTGCGTTGGACACAATGTCGGAAGTGGGGCGCTGTATAGAGCACCAGGTGTACAATACAGCTCCCCACTTCCGACATTATGTTTAACGCAGGACAAAGGTAGCGGAAGTCAAAGAAAAAATGTCGCTAATTCGGTTTTGAACTGGAAACATAATATTACGCAATACCGACTTTCAAAATAATTATTTTCGATAGAAAACCCTCCAATATTTAAAAAATGGTTTATCCCAAAAACACCTGCTTTTTGGTCGAACTTTAAAGCTCTGTTTTAAAATTCTTCAGGTATTATAAAATTCTGTTGCTTAATTGAAAAAAATTGAATTTTCAGCTTCATGTATTTTTTTTTATTTGCGTAATCGTTAGAAGGGTTCCTCAAAAAATGGCCTTAATCCGGTTTAAAGAATTGTTTAAGCATAATTGCGGAGGAACATTTTTCTTTATTTATTTTTTTTTTCCTTTATAATGAGCATCCATAAAAACAATATATTTGCGCAAAAACATGAAAAAAGGAATACTTTCTCACAGTTTCCGCAATTTCAATTTTTTAGGAAGTGAACACAATTTTAAGAACATTTGTGTAATGTTTGAGATAAAAGTCCAGATTATTTTTAGAAAATCAGAACCGCCCTTGGTTTTTTTTTTCTAGGATTTATATAGTATCTCTAAATATAAAGTTACGCTTTTTTCGAGAACATTATTTTAAAGGCTGTTGTGAACATTTATAGTTAATTTCCGTTACAGTCCTTAAGGAAACAGAGCTGAAAAAACAGCATTGACGAGAACTGAAAATACAGCAAATAACACTAATTTATTGCATATATTAACTCGATAAGCTGATGATGACTTTTAATGTAGAATAATGCTCTGAGCTCGAAAACGCGAAGGAAAAAAATACAGTAGAGCGGAAGTTTTTTCGACTTTCCATACAAGGCTGACGATTTGAAATTGATTTTTGTTCTGTTTTTAAGCAAAGTTGCTCTGTTCGAGATCTAAGACTGCAATGCCGAACTTCCAATAATCGTTATCTTATATTTTTGTAGTTTTTAATTTATCCCATTTTTTTCCATTTTTTATAGTCAAAACGAACAACTTGCATCATCAGTTTACGATTTGGACTCTAGCGTTATTTTTGAGAAAGACCTAAGCGAAACATCACAGAAAATTAAAAAAAAATACTCAGAAACCGAGCAATATTTAAGACAATTCATGGGAATATTATGCAGAACTTTACTATATCAATGTTATGTTTTATTAAAAAAAAACTTGAAAATTAGTTATTTCAAATATTTTTTTTTCAATTATTTTTCGATATGTCATAGCGGACATATAAAGCAGTTTATTGAACTATGGGTCACGATGGAGAAATAAAAAACCAAAAATTTATTTTTCTTTAAAAATGTTGATTATTTGGAAATTGTAGAAATACGCTTCAACAACTGTCGCCAATCCGATTTGATGTACGCATAATTTTCAATAAAAAAAAGGTTTTCGGCAAATTTTTGCTAAATGTATTATTTTCAACAAATCAATCTCAAGCATCACCGTGACACCAAAAGATAATCCCAGTAACTATGACAGCCCTTCAAAGCAGAACTCGACACTGAAGAAGTGTGTAAGTCGCAGATGAAATTGGTATTTCTGTCGAAAGATAAGCAAAGTAGTGGAATTTATAGGAATTTGCTCGTCCTCTCCAGATTTTGTTTAACAGTTTCATATTTAAGTTTTTCTTTTGCAATAGTATAGTTATAGTTGAGTGATTTTTTTTTTGCCCATATAGCCGAGGCGGTAAACGCACGGGTATTCAGCATGACCATGCTGAGGGTAACGGGTTCGATTCCCGGTCGGTCCAGGATCTTTTTGTAAAGGAAATTTCCTTGACTTCCTTGGGCATAGAGTATCTTCGTGCCTGCCACACGATATACGCATGCAAAATGGTCATTGGCAGCGGAATCTCTCAGTTAATAACTGTGGAAGTGCTCATAGAACACTAAGCTGAGAAGCAGGCTTTGTCCCAATGAGGACGTTACGCCAAGAAGAGGAGAAGAAGAGGAGTTGAGTGATTTTACATTTTAACTAGTGTTTCAAGCATTTTTCATGAAGCTTATGCAATTTTTTTGTCAATTTGAATTGCCCAAAATGCTCTCAAATAACGTTTTATTAATTTTTGCTACCTGAGGGGGTGGTCGAAGGTACCGACTTTTGTCAAATCCCATTTACACTCAATCTGGTATGGTCAGGGCGTTAACAGTGTACAACCAAAATGGTCAAATAAAAACGTTTTATCAAATTTTGCTTCCTGAGGGTCCTCGTGAGTTCAAATCTCACCTGAGCTGTGGATTTTTTCCCAATTTAACCAATAATTTACCCATCTGTACATATGTACGTTGAGTTATTTGAATTTCATAATTTGACCACACGGATTGGTATTACCGAAAATTTGCACTTCAAGTGAGTCATTTTACATGGTTATTTTGAAAAAAATCTCTTTTGACTTAAAAATAAAGCTCCTTAGTCGTCGACTAACCGTGACTAAGGAGGACGACAGGGCTGCTTATGAATATTGATGTTATGTGAGTAAATTTAAATTTGTCTTCAAACAGTCAGTTATCCTGGTTATGTAATTTCATATAAATTTACAGTTATGTCACCATATTTACCTTCCCCCATACAGAGAGCCCACTTCAAACTATTGTGCAACTGAAAGATTCACTTATTCACCTCTATGATGTACCTTTCATCGGGTGACACCTCTTCACAGCATTGACATTGCACTTGAAAGAAAAGCGAGCAGAACACGAAACTGTAGCTTGCGGTGAGTCTGGTGTTTGCAATCCTAACCTAAACATATGCACCGCATGCATCTTTTGTGTACCCGGCGGACAGCAGAACATGATTGACGAGGAAGTACTTGATCATCACAACCAAGCGTACCATCATCGCCAATCTTCTTCACAGACGGTGGTCGTATTCATATCGAATAGAAGAGGTATGGCCCGTGCACTCTTGTCATTGTTTAGAGGAGTATAAAGAAACCAATCTCACAAATTCTCAAGAAGTGTGTTGGCTCCCCGTGCATGTGCAGTTCATCTATTTTTTTATGTGCCAGTATGTGGTTACTTGTGAAAAGAACAAACGGGGGGGCAAATGATCGCCACATGTATCAACTGAAACGGGATACACGTGCAATTATGTCACCCCTCCCCTGCCACCAGATTCGGTTTGTTATTGATAATGTGGGGATGTTCGTTAGCTGATTACGACTATTGTTTTGTCCGACGACGGTATGACAAATGTTGCAATTACCACGAATCGGTTGTTGGCTAATCGCAATACAGTTAGCACTGCTTTCTAAATAATACTTCAATAAGCGGTGGTAAGCACTCGATTTCTAATTTCCATGAAATAGTGAGCTTGTTCTATACAATTATTTAATATTAATGCTAAATTTGATAGTAATACTGCCTGTGAATCTTTGTAAAGCATGAAACTAATCGTACTCAAAATTATATACTTGGGACTGGGACCATTTGGGCAGGAGCACCTATTTTGGGCACTTGCTGCTACAACTCAGTCAATTTCAAACCGATTGACTTAAATTTCTGTACATGGATAGATATCCCGATCAGAAAGGCATAACAAAATTATAACCAGGGTACGAAAAACGGATCACACTGAAAAACAAACGCGGTGCATGTTGGTAACAAAGGCACCCCGCAACAAGCGCATGTCAGGCGATGAGAGCAATAAAACAAACATCGCTTGCCGTGCGTGTGCGGATATTCCGGCTTTTATGCTGAAATTTTCGACCCACATCATCGAATTCATAAGCATTTGGACGAATTAAGACTCTTGCAAACCTCAAAGTCGAGTTTCAGTAGTAAAACAATGCGAAAATCATGATGTGAATAGAACGAGATAAATATTCCTTCCGTTTTGTTGTGAACAAACTCGGGAGCGATCTTTGTCATTATCTGCTAACGAAAAAACAAATCGTTGTTGCCGTGCCTTCTTTGTTGCCTATTTTTCGCTTGCGGTGTCGTATTCTGCGTACGCTGATTATAACCGATTAAGTTATTTATATCAAAGATATTTCATAACAGAATGAGTTATAAAATTCGCCGATTAGGTGTTAAAATAACAAACAATATAACTAAAATTGCTCTAGCCATAACATAATTATAACAGGTCTTGATGCAATTATAACAAGCTTATAACAAAATGAGATATAAAAAATCAAGAAAGAAAAATAAAATTATATCACATGTTGTTATAAAGTAGTTATAAATATATTGGGTAAAAATTAGGTAGTGTAAAAATTAACTCATTTTTGGGTAATCCATTTTAAGAGTGATATTTTATTTTTAGTAAAAAGTTACTGGCATCAAAAAACTTCTCCACATAGTATACGAAAAACCCAGGGATTCGAACCTAGGACGGCTAGAACCTAGAACAGGAGCTCGTCGTTTTTACCAGTGAAGCCATCGCAGTACTTGAAGTGAGGGGCGATATAAGCTGAAATGGTTCTTCATATTGGTAGCTCCTCTATAAATAGATTCGCTGATCCAACCCGGAGAGGGAAAGTATGACGTCACCATATCCAGTAAGACGTCACCATGCACGTTACTACAGCCCATTTAGTCCCTCAGCTTCAATGTCGTGCACGCTTGTTGTGCACTAGAGCCAGCGTTCACTACTTCGGAGCTGGAGCCCACATCGCTGTACCGCGAAATGACATCACAAGAAACTGTTCCTAATACAGTTGGTAGCAATTATATCTTCGTGTTATTAACTAAGTTGAACAGATAGCTAATGACTTTCAAATAGTGAAAAGTGTGGAATTAAGCACTAAATGCGCCAGCGTTTATTTCCATTGTTTTTCCATGTTTTATTTCATTATTATTTAATGATATGCCTTCTGCAAAGTTGTTCAGTAGTATCATGGCGCTTAAGTGGTGAATGTTTCGGTGAGAATATCCACCGCAAATTCTTTCAGGAATATTCCCTTGGAGGAATTTATGAATGAATTTTTAAAAGGATAGAAAAAAGCATTTCCATAATGAGTCATTGGTGTAATTGTCGATAAAATTTGTAAAGAAACCTTTCGATAAATACTTGGAGTAATTTGTTTTCGAACACACAGCGTTAAGGAAATCCAAAGGGATATCAAAACACATCGTTTCGCTGTTGAATTAAATATTTTATTAACTCTAATAAAACAACTACACTTCTTTTTTTAGTACATAACTATTTCGATCGGCAGATATGCATACACAGATTATCTATGCGGAAAAAAAGCTGTAGTTAATTGTAGTGATATTCACAACTGAGACTGAGTGACCACATACTAAGAAATTTCGAAGAAAAAAAAAGGGAATTGGATTGGAAAGTTTAACTTTAAAACTAGAACTTAATTAATTACAGAGATCCTTCAGAATTTCTAATATATTTTACCTGATGGAGAATCCTTTAAGGAATTTGTGATGCATAGGCTAAAAGTAACTTGCTAAGAATGTCTTAAAGAGTCTCCCTTTTGGATTCTCTGAAGAATTTCTCAAGGGAGGAAATGTATGTTGGATTTTAAACTTAAGTTAAACCTTGCGGGAAATCCCATCACGAATGATCTGTATACTGTACAATTGAATTCATATTAGTAGTTCAAGTTGAGAGCTCCGACAGATCAAAGGCGACGTGATCTGATCGGTGAAATATAATTGGTGAATTTGAATGTGTTTTTGTGTTCTATGATCAGAGATGATGGTTCATAGGAGTGGTTTACTTGGGATCCCAACATGTATATGAAATAATCTTTCAACAAATCTGTGGGCAAAGTTTTTTGAAGAATTCAAAGAGTCATGCAAAAATCATGGAGGAATTGTTGAAGAATTTCTTAGAGGATTACCCGGAAGAATACGTGGAGGAATTTCTTATGGATTTTTTGCATATATTCCTGGAGGAATCCTTTGAAAATTGAAAAAATCTCTAGAGGGATTCCTTGGAGGAAATACCGTAGGAATCTTTTTTTTTTGTAGGAATCATCGGAAGCCTTTCTTAAGAAATCCTTGAAGAAGTTGCTGAAGAATTCTCCAACCACAATTTCTAAAGGCACTTTAGGGGAAATCTCTTTAAGAAATTTTTTAGAAAAAATTGACTGGAGGATCGTCAGAAAGAATTCACGTAGGAATCGTTGCGAAAACTGTCGGAGATCTCTTGAAGAACTTCTAGTGAGCTCCCTAGAAGATCTACAAGGGAAATACTTTTAATATCTCTAGAAATATTACCTCAAAGTACTCCGTGGCCATCCATAATAAACAGACAACCTGTAAGATATGTACAAAATCCTGTAAACAAATGTAAACGCCACGGTTCAATTACATATAACATTTTCCACTTGAGAGTCAAGGACTTCTCGACAACTTTGTTGATGAGTGATGATTCGAACTTCCTAGGACAGCAGAATAATGAGATTTAACATATCAAATAGTTCGTAGTAGTGAAATTGTGCATACAATTTTACACCATTCGAGAATTTCAAGAATCATGAACAACTTTGCTGAACATACGACCTGAGCAGATGATCTGGATCGTGATAAGAAACATTTAAAATTACCCAATATCATCACGTAATGCTGGAGTTGCTTACCTC